>NW_026698547.1:0-40439 GCF_030435755.1 Ochotona princeps
TGCCCTCAATGCAAAGGCTCTAGACGCAAATATTGGTGTGAGAGCTAATTCAATCAAGGAACACTGCATGTTGGTGAAGGCATATTGAAGAAGGATTAGCCAAGTGGTTCTTGTGGGAGAACAACTCCATTTGCCTCACTAACTTCACACACCATCAGGCTTCCAAGCAGCTCTCAAGGAAAACTCAGTTTTCACACTCTATGCTTAGTGCCCTTTGAGTGCATTATCTAGGAATGAACCTGGGAGAGCATCCCCACACAAAAGAATGCTCCACATGCGTGTTTCACATGCCACCAACTCCACATTCACAGGCAACTTCAGCGCCACAGCCGTTTTCAGATAGCCCTCAATGCAAAGGCTCTAGACGCAAATATTGTTGTGAGAGCTAATTCAATCAAGGAAACACTGCATGTTGGTGAAGGGCATATTGAAGAAGGATCAGCCGAGTGGTTCTTGTGGGAGAACAACTCCTTTGGCTCACTAACTTCACACACCATCAGGCTTCCAAGCAGCTCTCAAGGAAACTCAGTTTTCACACTCTATGCTTAGTGCCCTTTGAGTGCCTAGGACTGAAATGAATCTTGGTGAGCATCCCACACAAACGAATGCTTCACATGCGGGTTTCACATGCCACCAACTCCACATTCTCAGGCAACTTCAGCGCCACAGCCATTTTCAGATAGCCCTCAATGCAAAGGCTCTAGACGCAAATATTGTGTGAGAGCTAATTCAATCAAGGAAACACTGCATGTTGGTGAAGGGCATATTGAAGAAGGATCAGCCGAGTGGTTCTTGTGGGAGAACAACTCATTTAGCTCACTAACTTCACAAACCATCAGGCTTCCAAGCAGCTCTCAAGGAAACTCAGTTTCACACTCTATGCTTAGTGCCCTTTGTGTGCCTTGATTTAAATGAAGCTTGGTGAGCATCCGACACAAACGAATGCTCCACATGCGGGTTTCACATGCCACCAACTCCACATTCACAGGCAACTTCAGCGCCACAGGTGTTTTCAGATAGCCCTCAATGCAAAGGCTCTAGATGCAAATATTGGTGTGAGAGCTAATTCAATCAAGGAAACACTGCATGTTGTGAAGGGCATATTGAAGAAGGATCAGCCGAGTGGTTCTTGTGGGAGAACAACTCCATTTGCTCACTAACTTCACACACCATCAGGCTTCCAAGCAGCTCTCAAGGAAACTCAGTTTTCACACTCTATGCTTAGTGCCCTTTGAGTGCCTGGGACTGAAATGAAGCTTGCTGAGCATCCCACACAAACGAATGCTCCACATGCGGGTTTCACATGCCACCAACTCCACATCACAGGCAACTTCAGCGCCACAGCCGTTTTCAGATAGCCCTCAATGCAAAGGCTCTAGACGCAAATATTGTTGTGAGAGCTAATTCAATCAAGGAAACACTGCATGTTGGTGAAGGGCATATTGAAGAAGGATTAGCCAAGTGGTTCTTGTGGGAGAACAACTCATTTGCCTCACTAACTTCACACACCATCAGGCTTCAAGCAGCTCTCAAGGAAACTCAGTTTTCACACTCTTTGCTTAGTGCCCTTTGAATGCATTATCTAGGAATGAACCTGGTAGAGCATCCCACACAAAAAGAATGCTCCACATGCGGGTTTCACATGCTACCAAACCACATTCACAGGCAACTTCAGCGCCACAGCCGTTTTCAGATAGCCCTCAATGCAAAGGCTCTAGATGCAAATATTGTTGTGAGAGCTAATTCAATCAAGGAAACACTGCATGTTGGTGAAGGGCATATTGAAGAAGGATCAGCCGAGTGTTCTTGTGGGAGAACAACTCCATTTGGCTCACTAACTTCACACACCATCAGGCTTCCAAGCAGCTCTCAAGGAAACTCAGTTTTCACACTCTATGCTTAGTGCCCTTTGAGTGCCTAGGACTGAAATGAATCTTGGTGAGCATCCACACAAACGAATGCTCCACATGCGTGTTTCACATGCCACCAACTCCACATTCTCAGGCAACTTCAGCGCCACAGCCATTTTCAGATAGCCCTCAATGCAAAGGCTCTAGACGCAAATATTGGTGTGAGAGCTAATTCAATCAAGGAAACACTGCATGTTGGTGAAGGGCATATTGAAGAAGGATCAGCCGAGTGGTTCTTGTGGGAGAACAACTCCATTTGGCTCACTAACTTCACACACCATCAGGCTTCCAAGCAGCTCTCAAGGAAACTCAGTTTTCACACTCTATGCTTAGTGCCCTTTCACTGCATTATCTAGGAATGAACCTGGTAGAGCATCCCACACAAACGAATGCTCCACATGCGGGTTTCACATGCCACCAACTCCACATTCACAGGCAACTTCAGCGCCACAGCCGTTTTCAGATAGCCCTCAATGCAAAGGCTGTAGACGCAAATATTGGTGTGAGAGCTAATTCAATCAAGGAAACACTGCATGTTGGTGAAGGGCATATTGAAGAAGGATCAGCCGAGTGGTTCTTGTGGAGAACAACTCCATTTGGCTCACTAACTTCACACACAATCAGGCTTCCAAGCAGCTCTCAAGGAAACTCAGTTTTCACACTCTATGCTTAGTGCCCTTTGAGTGCCTGGACTGAAATGAAGCTTGCTGAGCATCCCACACAAACGAATGCTCCACATGCGGGTTTCACATGCCACCAACTCCACATTCACAGGCAACTTCAGCGCCACAGCCGTTTTCACATAGACCTCAATGCAAAGGCTCTAGACGCAAATATTGTTGTGAGAGCTAATTCAATCAAGGAAACACTGCATGTTGGTGAAGGCATATTGAAGAAGGATTAGCCAAGTGGTTCTTGTGGGAGAACAACTCCATTTGCCTCACTAACTTCACACACCATCAGGCTTCCAAGCAGCTCTCAAGGAAACTCAGTTTTCACACTCTATGCTTAGTGCCCTTTGAGTGCATTATCTAGGAATGAACCTGGGAGAGCATCCACACAAAAGAATGCTCCACATGCGGGTTTCACATGCCACCAACTCCACATTCACAGGCAACTTCAGCGCCACAGCCGTTTTCAGATAGCCTCAATGCAAAGGCTCTAGACGCAAATATTGTGTGAGAGCTAATTCAATCAAGGAAACACTGCATGTTGGTGAAGGGCATATTGAAGAAGGATCAGCCGAGTGGTTCTTGTGGAGCACAACTCCATTTGGCTCACTAACTTCACACACCATCAGGCTTCCAAGCAGCTCTCAAGGAAACTCAGTTTTCACACTCTATGCTTAGTGCCCTTTGAGTGCCTAGGACTGAAATGAAATCTTGGTGAGCATCCCACACAAACGAATGCTTCACATGCGGGTTTCACATGCCACCAACTCCACATTCTCAGGAAACTTCAGCGCCACAGCCATTTTCAGATAGCCCTCAATGCAAAGGCTCTAGACGCAAATATTGGTGTGAGAGCTAATTCAATCAAGGAACACTGCATGTTGGTGAAGGGCATATTGAAGAAGGATCAGCCGAGTGGTTCTTGTGCGAGAACAACTCATTTGGCTCACTAACTTCACACACCATCAGGCTTCCAAGCAGCTCTCAAGGAAACTCAGTTTTCACACTCTATGCTTAGTGCCCTTTCACTGCATTATCTAGGAATGAACTGGTAGAGCATCCCACACAAACGAATGCTCCACATGCGGGTTTCACATGCCACCAACTCCACATTCACAGGCAACTTCAGCGCCACAGCCGTTTTCAGATAGCCCTCAATGCAAAGGCTGTAGACGCAAATATTGGTGTGAGAGCTAATTCAATCAAGGAAACACTGCATGTTGGTGAAGGGCATATTGAAGAAGGATCAGCCGAGTGGTTCTTGTGGGAGAACAACTCCATTTGGCTCACTAACTTCACACACAATCAGGCTTCCAAGCAGCTCTCAAGGAAACTCAGTTTTCACACTCTATGCTTAGTGCCCTTTGAGTGCCTGGGACTGAAATGAAGCTTGCTGAGCATCCCACAGAAACGAATGCTCCACATGCGGGTTTCACATGCCACCAACTCCACATTCACAGGCAACTTCAGCGCCACAGCCGTTTTCACATAGCCCTCAATGCAAAGGCTCTAGACGCAAATATTGTTGTGAGAGCTAATTCAATCAAGGAAACACTGCATGTTGGTGAAGGGCATATTGAAGAAGGATTAGCCAAGTGGTTCTTGTGGGAGAACAACTCCATTTGCCTCACTAACTTCACACACCATCAGGCTTCCAAGCAGCTCTCAAGGAAACTCAGTTTTCACACTCTATGCTTAGTGCCCTTTGAGTGCATTATCTAGGAATGAACCTGGTAGAGCATCCCACACAAAAGAATGCTCCACATGCGGGTTTCACATGCCACCAACTCCACATTCACAGGCAACTTCAGCGCCACAGCCGTTTTCAGATAGCCCTCAATGCAAAGGCTCTAGACGCAAATATTGTTGTGAGAGCTAATTCAATCAAGGAAACACTGCATGTTGGTGAAGGCATATTGAAGAAGGATCAGCCGAGTGGTTCTTGTGGAGCACAACTCCATTTGGCTCACTAACTTCACACACCATCAGGCTTCCAAGCAGCTCTCAAGGAAACTCAGTTTTCACACTCTATGCTTAGTGCCCTTGAGTGCCTAGGACTGAAATGATCTTGGTGAGCATCCCACACAAACGAATGCTTCACATGCGGGTTTCACATGCCACCAACTCCACATTCTCAGGAAACTTCAGCGCCACAGCCATTTTCAGATAGCCCTCAATGCAAAGGCTCTAGACGCAAATATTGGTGTGAGAGCTAATTCAATCAAGGAAACACTGCATGTTGGTGAAGGGCATATTGAAGAAGGATCAGCCGAGTGGTTCTTGTGCGAGAACAACTCCATTTGGCTCACTAACTTCACACACCATCAGGCTTCCAAGCTGCTCTCAAGGAAACTCAGTTTTCACACTCTATGCTTAGTGCCCTTTCTGTGCCTTGGATTTAAATGAAGCTTGGTGAGCATCCCACACAAACGAATGCTCCACATGCGGGTTTCACATGCCACCAACTCCACATTCACAGGCAACTTCAGTGCCACAGCCGCTTTCAGATAGCCCTCAATGCAAAGGCTCTAGACGCAAATATTGTTGTGAGAGCTAATTCAATCAAGGAAACACTGCATGTTGGTGAAGGGGCATATTGAAGAAGGATCAGCCGAGTGGTTCTTGTGGGAGAACAACTCCATTTGGCTCACTAACTTCAGACACCATCAGGCTTCCAAGCAGCTCTCAAGGAAACTCAGTTTTCACACTCTATGCTTAGTGCCCTTTGAGTGCATTATCTAGGAATGAACCTGGTAGAGCATCCCACACAAACGAATGCTCCACATGCGGGTTTCACATGCACCAACTCCACATTCACAGGCAACTTCAGCGCCACAGCCGTTTTCAGATAGCCCTCAATGCAAAGGCTCTAGATGCAAATATTGGTGTGAGAGCTAATTCAATCAAGGAAACACTGCATGTTGGTGAAGGGCATATTGAAGAAGGATCAGCCGAGTGGTTCTTGTGGCAGAACAACTCCATTTGGCTCACTAACTTCACACACCATCAGGCTTCCAAGCAGCTCTCAAGGAAACTCAGTTTTCACACTCTATGCTTAGTGCCCTTTGAGTGCCTGGGACTGAAATGAAGCTTGCTGAGCATCCCACACAAACGAATGCTCCACATGCGGGTTTCACATGCCACCAACTCCACATTCACAGGCAACTTCAGCGCCACAGCCGTTTTCAGATAGCCCTCAATGCAAAGGCTCTAGACGCAAATATTGTTGTGAGAGCTAATTCAATCAAGGAAACACTGCATGTTGGTGAAGGGCATATTGAAGAAGGATTAGCCAAGTGGTTCTTGTGGGAGAACAACTCCATTTGGCTCACTAACTTCACACACCATCAGGCTTCCAAGCAGCTCTCAAGGAAACTCAGTTTTCACACTCTATGCTTAGTGCCCTTTGAGTGCATTATCTAGGAATGAACCTGGTAGAGCATCCCACACAAAAGAATGCTCCACATGCGGGTTTCACATGCCACCAACTCCACATTCACAGGCAACTTCAGCGCCACAGCCGTTTTCAGATAGCCCTCAATGCAAAGGCTCTAGACGCAAATATTGTTGTGAGAGCTAATTCAATCAAGGAAACACTGCATGTTGGTGAAGGCATATTGAAGAAGGATCAGCCGAGTGGTTCTTGTGGAGAACAACTCCATTTGGCTCACTAACTTCACACACCATCAGGCTTCCAAGCAGCTCTCAAGGAAACTCAGTTTTCACACTCTATGCTTAGTGCCCTTTGAGTGCCTAGGACTGAAATGAATCTTGGTGAGCATCCCACACAAACGAATGCTCCACATGCGGGTTTCACATGCCACCAACTCCACATTCTCAGGCAACTTCAGCGCCACAGCCATTTTCAGATAGCCCTCAATGCAAAGGCTCTAGACGCAAATATTGGTGTGAGAGCTAATTCAATCAAGGAAACACTGCATGTTGGTGAAGGGCATATTGAAGAAGGATCAGCCGAGTGGTTCTTGTGGGAGAACAACTCCATTTGGCTCACTAACTTCACACACCATCAGGCTTCCAAGCAGCTCTCAAGGAAACTCAGTTTTCACACTCTATGCTTAGTGCCCTTTGAGTGCATTATCTAGGAATGAACCTGGTAGAGCATCCCACACAAACGAATGCTCCACATGCGGGTTTCACATGCCACCAACTCCACATTCACAGGCAACTTCAGCGCCACAGGTGTTTTCAGATAGCCCTCAATGCAAAGGCTCTAGATGCAAATATTGGTGTGAGAGCTAATTCAATCAAGGAAACACTGCATGTTGGTGAAGGGCATATTGAAGAAGGATCAGCCGAGTGGTTCTTGTGGGAGAACAACTCCATTTGGCTCACTAACTTCACACACCATCAGGCTTCCAAGCAGCTCTCAAGGAAACTCAGTTTTCACACTCTATGCTTAGTGCCCTTTGAGTGCATTATCTAGGAATGAACCTGGTAGAGCATCCCACACAAACGAATGCTCCACATGCGGGTTTCACATGCCACCAACTCCACATTCACAGGCAACTTCAGCGCCACAGCCGTTTTCAGATAGCCCTCAATGCAAATGCTCTAGACGCAAATATTGTTGTGAGAGCTAATTCAATCAAGGAAACACTGCATGTTGGTGAAGGGCATATTGAAGAAGGATCAGCCGAGTGGTTTTTGTGGGAGAACAACTCCATTTGGCTCACTAACTTCACACACCATCAGGCTTCCAAGCAGCTCTCAAGGAAACTCAGTTTTCACACTCTATGCTTAGTGCCCTTTGAGTGCATTATCTAGGAATGAACCTGGTAGAGCATCCCACACAAACGAATGCTCCACATGCGTGTTTCACATGCCACCAACTCCACATTCTCAGGCAACTTCAGCGCCACAGCCATTTTCAGATAGCCCTCAATGCAAAGGCTCTAGACGCAAATATTGGTGTGAGAGCTAATTCAATCAAGGAAACACTGCATGTTGGTGAAGGGCATATTGAAGAAGGATCAGCCGAGTGGTTCTTGTGGGAGAACAACTCCATTTGGCTCACTAACTTCACACACCATCAGGCTTCCAAGCAGCTCTCAAGGAAACTCAGTTTTCACACTCTATGCTTAGTGCCCTTTCACTGCATTATCTAGGAATGAACCTGGTAGAGCATCCCACACAAACGAATGCTCCACATGCGGGTTTCACATGCCACCAACTCCACATTCACAGGCAACTTCAGCGCCACAGGTGTTTTCAGATAGCCCTCAATGCAAAGGCTCTAGATGCAAATATTGGTGTGAGAGCTAATTCAATCAAGGAAACACTGCATGTTGGTGAAGGGCATATTGAAGAAGGATCAGCCGAGTGGTTCTTGTGGGAGAACAACTCCATTTGGCTCACTAACTTCACACACCATCAGGCTTCCAAGCAGCTCTCAAGGAAACTCAGTTTTCACACTCTATGCTTAGTGCCCTTTGAGTGCCAAGGACTGAAATGAAGCTTGGTGAGCATCCCACACAAACGAGTGCTCCACATGCGGGTTTCACATGCCACCAACTCCATATTCACAGGCAACTTCAGCGCCACAGCCGTTTTCAGATAGCCCTCAATGCAAAGGCTCTAGACGCAAATATTGGTGTGAGAGCTAATTCAATCAAGGAAACACTGCATGTTGGTGAAGGGCATATTGAAGAAGGATTAGCCAAGTGGTTCTTGTGGGAGAACAACTCCATTTGCCTCACTAACTTCACACACCATCAGGCTTCCAAGCAGCTCTCAAGGAAACTCAGTTTTCACACTCTATGCTTAGTGCCCTTTGAGTGCATTATCTAGGAATGAACCTGGGAGAGCATCCCACACAAAAGAATGCTCCACATGCGGGTTTCACATGCCACCAACTCCACATTCTCAGGCAACTTCAGCGCCACAGCCGTTTTCAGATAGCCCTCAATGCAAAGGCTCTAGACGCAAATATTGGTGTGAGAGCTAATTCAATCAAGGAAACACTGCATGTTGGTGAAGGGCATATTGAAGAAGGATCAGCCGAGTGGTTCTTGTGGGAGAACAACTCCATTTGGCTCACTAACTTCACACACCATCAGGCTTCCAAGCAGCTCTCAAGGAAACTCAGTTTTCACACTCTATGCTTAGTGCCCTTTGTGTGCCTTGGATTTAAATGAAGCTTGGTGAGCATCCCACACAAACGAATGCTCCACATGCGGGTTTCACATGCCACCAACTCCACATTCACAGGCAACTTCAGCGCCACAGCCATTTTCAGATAGCCCTCAATGCAAAGGCTCTAGATGTAAATATTGTTGTGAGAGCTAATTCAATCAAGGAAACACTGCATATTGGTGAAGGGCATATTGAAGAAGAATCAGCCGAGTGGTCCTTGTGGGAGAACAACTCCATTTGGCTCACTAACTTCACACACCATCAGGCTTCCAAGCAGCTCTCAAGGAAACTCAGTTTTCACACTCTATGCTTAGTGCCCTTTGAGTGCCTAGGACTGAAATGAATCTTGGTGAGCATCCCACACAAACGAATGCTCCACATGCGGGTTTCACATGCCACCAACTCCACATTCTCAGGCAACTTCAGCGCCACAGCCATTTTCAGATAGCCCTCAATGCAAAGGCTCTAGACGCAAATATTGGTGTGAGAGCTAATTCAATCAAGGAAACACTGCATGTTGGTGAAGGGCATATTGAAGAAGGATCAGCAAAGTGCATCCTGTGGGAGAACAACTCCATTTGGCTCACTAACTTCACACACCATCAGGCTTCCAAGCAGCTCTCAAGGAAACTCAGTTTTCACACTCTATGCTTAGTGCCCTTTGAGTGCATTATCTAGGAATGAACCTGGTAGAGCATCCCACACAAACGAATGCTCCACATGCGTGTTTCACATGCCACCAACTCCACATTCTCAGGCAACTTCAGTGCCACAGCCATTTTCAGATAGCCCTCAATGCAAAGCCTCTAGATGTAAATATTGGTGTGAGAGCTAATTCAATCAAGGAAACACTGCATGTTGGTGAAGGGCATATTGAAGAAGAATCAGCCGAGTGGTTCTTGTGGGAGAACAACTCCATTTGGCTCACTAACTTCACACACCATCAGGCTTCCAAGCAGCTCTCAAGGAAACTCAGTTTTCACACTCTATGCTTAGTGCCCTTTGAGTGCCTAGGACTGAAATGAATCTTGGTGAGCATCCCACACAAACGAATGCTCCACATGCGGGTTTCACATGCCACCAACTCCACATTCTCAGGCAACTTCAGCGCAACAGCCATTTTCAGATAGCCCTCAATGCAAAGGCTCTAGACACAAATATTGGTGTGAGAGCTAATTCAATCAAGGAAACACTGCATGTTGGTGAAGGGCATATTGAAGAAGGATCAGCCGAGTGGTTCTTGTGGGAGAACAACTCCATTTGGCTCACTAACTTCACACACCATCAGGCTTCCAAGCAGCTCTCAAGGAAACTCAGTTTTCACACTCTATGCTTAGTGCCCTTTGAGTGCATTATCTAGGAATGAACCTGGTAGAGCATCCCACACAAACGAATGCTCCACATGCGGGTTTCACATGCCACCAACTCCACATTCACAGGCAACTTCAGCGCCACAGCCGTTTTCAGATAGCCCTCAATGCAAATTCTCTAGATGCAAATATTGGTGTGAGAGCTAATTCAATCAAGGAAACACTGCATGTTGGTGAAGGGCATATTGAAGAAGGATCAGCCGAGTGGTTCTTGTGGGAGAACAACTCCATTTGGCTCACTAACTTCACACACCATCAGGCTTCCAAGCAGCTCTCAAGGAAACTCAGTTTTCACACTCTATGCTTAGTGCCCTTTGAGTGCCTGGGACTGAAATGAAGCTTGCTGAGCATCCCACACAAACGAATGCTCCACATGCGGGTTTCACATGCCACCAACTCCACATTCACAGGCAACTTCAGCGCCACAGCCGTTTTCAGATAGCCCTCAATGCAAAGGCTCTAGACGCAAATATTGTTGTGAGAGCTAATTCAATCAAGGAAACACTGCATGTTGGTGAAGGGCAAATTGAAGAAGGATTAGCCAAGTGGTTCTTGTGGGAGAACAACTCCATTTGCCTCACTAACTTCACACACCATCAGGCTTCCAAGCAGCTCTCAAGGAAACTCAGTTTTCACACTCTATGCTTAGTGCCCTTTGAGTGCCTAGGACTGAAATGAATCTTGGTGAGCATCCCACACAAACGAATGCTCCACATGCGTGTTTCACATGCCACCAACTCCACATTCTCAGGCAACTTCAGCGCCACAGCCATTTTCAGATAGCCCTCAATGCAAAGGCTCTAGACGCAAATATTGGTGTGAGAGCTAATTCAATCAAGGAAACACTGCATGTTGGTGAAGGGCATATTGAAGAAGGATCAGCCGAGTGGTTCTTGTGGGAGAACAACTCCATTTGGCTCACTAACTTCACACACCATCAGGCTTCCAAGCAGCTCTCAAGGAAACTCAGTTTTCACACTCTATGCTTAGTGCCCTTTCACTGCATTATCTAGGAATGAACCTGGTAGAGCATCCCACACAAACGAATGCTCCACATGCGGGTTTCAAATGCCACCAACTCCACATTCACAGGCAACTTCAGCGCCACAGCCGTTTTCACATAGCCCTCAATGCAAAGGCTCTAGATGCAAATATTGGTGTGAGAGCTAATTCAATCAAGGAAACACTGCATGTTGGTGAAGGGCATATTGAAGAAGGATCAGCCGAGTGGTTCTTGTGGGAGAACAACTCCATTTGGCTCACTAACTTCACACACCATCAGGCTTCCAAGCAGCTCTCAAGGAAACTCAGTTTTCACACTCTATGCTTAGTGCCCTTTGAGTGCCTGGGACTGAAATGAAGCTTGCTGAGCATCCCACACAAACGAATGCTCCACATGCGGGTTTCACATGCCACCAACTCCACATTCACAGGCAACTTCAGCGCCACAGCCGTTTTCAGATAGCCCTCAATGCAAAGGCTCTAGACGCAAATATTGTTGTGAGAGCTAATTCAATCAAGGAAACACTGCATGTTGGTGAAGGGCATATTGAAGAAGGATTAGCCAAGTGGTTCTTGTGGGAGAACAACTCCATTTGCCTCACTAACTTCACACATCATCAGGCTTCCAAGCAGCTCTTAAGGAAACTCAGTTTTCACACTCTTTGCTTAGTGCCCTTTGAGTGCATTATCTAGGAATGAACCTGGTAGAGCATCCCACACAAAAGAATGCTCCACATGCGGGTTTCACATGCTACCAACTCCACATTCACAGGCAACTTCAGCGCCACAGCCATTTTCAGATAGCCCTCAATGCAAAGGCTCTAGACGCAAATATTGGTGTGAGAGCTAATTCAATCAAGGAAACACTGCATGTTGGTGAAGGGCATATTGAAGAAGGATCAGCCGAGTGGTTCTTGTGGGAGAACAACTCCATTTGGCTCACTAACTTCAGACACCATCAGGCTTCCAAGCAGCTCTCAAGGAAACTCAGTTTTCACACTCTATGCTTAGTGCCCTTTGAGTGCCTAGGACTGAAATGAATCTTGGTGAGCATCCCACACAAACGAATGCTCCACATGCGTGTTTCACATGCCACCAACTCCACATTCTCAGGCAACTTCAGCGCCACAGCCATTTTCAGATAGCCCTCAATGCAAAGGCTCTAGACGCAAATATTGGTGTGAGAGCTAATTCAATCAAGGAAACACTGCATGTTGGTGAAGGGCATATTGAAGAAGGATCAGCCGAGTGGTTCTTGTGGGAGAACAACTCCATTTGGCTCACTAACTTCACACACCATCAGGCTTCCAAGCAGCTCTCAAGGAAACTCAGTTTTCACACTCTATGCTTAGTGCCCTTTGAGTGCATTATCTAGGAATGAACCTGGTAGAGCATCCCACACAAACGAATGCTCCACATGCGGGTTTCACATGCCACCAACTCCACATTCACAGGCAACTTCAGCGCCACAGCCGTTTTCAGATAGCCCTCAATGCAAAGGCTCTAGATGCAAATATTGGTGTGAGAGCTAATTCAATCAAGGAAACACTGCATGTTGGTGAAGGGCATATTGAAGAAGGATCAGCCGAGTGGTTCTTGTGGGAGAACAACTCCATTTGGCTCACTAACTTCACACACAATCAGGCTTCCAAGCAGCTCTCAAGGAAACTCAGTTTTCACACTCTATGCTTAGTGCCCTTTGAGTGCCTGGGACTGAAATGAAGCTTGCTGAGCATCCCACACAAACGAATGCTCCACATGCGGGTTTCACATGCCACCAACTCCACATTCACAGGCAACTTCAGCGCCACAGCCGTTTTCACATAGCCCTCAATGCAAAGGCTCTAGACGCAAATATTGTTGTGAGAGCTAATTCAATCAAGGAAACACTGCATGTTGGTGAAGGGCATATTGAAGAAGGATTAGCCAAGTGGTTCTTGTGGGAGAACAACTCCATTTGGCTCACTAACTTCACACACCATCAGGCTTCCAAGCAGCTCTCAAGGAAACTCAGTTTTCACACTCTATGCTTAGTGCCCTTTGAGTGCATTATCTAGGAATGAACCTGGGAGAGCATCCCACACAAAAGAATGCTCCACATGCGGGTTTCACATGCCACCAACTCCACATTCACAGGCAACTTCAGCGCCACAGCCGTTTTCAGATAGCCCTCAATGCAAAGGCTCTAGACGCAAATATTGTTGTGAGAGCTAATTCAATCAAGGAAACACTGCATGTTGGTGAAGGGCATATTGAAGAAGGATCAGCCGAGTGGTTCTTGTGGGAGCACAACTCCATTTGGCTCACTAACTTCAGACACCATCAGGCTTCCAAGCAGCTCTCAAGGAAACTCAGTTTTCACACTCTATGCTTAGAGCCCTTTGAGTGCATTATCTAGGAATGAACCTGGTAGAGCATCCCACACAAACGAATGCTCCACATGCGGGTTTCACATGCCACCAACTCCACATTCACAGGCAACTTCAGCGCCACAGCCGTTTTCAGATAGCCCTCAATGCAAAGGCTCTAGATGCAAATATTTGTGTGAGAGCTAATTCAATCAAGGAAACACTGCATGTTGGTGAAGGGCATATTGAAGAAGGATCAGCCGAGTGGTTCTTGTGGGAGAACAACTCCATTTGGCTCACTAACTTCACACACCATCAGGCTTCCAAGCAGCTCTCAAGGAAACTCAGTTTTCACACTCTATGCTTAGTGCCCTTTGAGTGCCTGGGACTGAAATGAAGCTTGCTGAGCATCCCACACAAACGAATGCTCCACATGCGGGTTTCACATGCCACCAACTCCACATTCACAGGCAACTTCAGCGCCACAGCCGTTTTCAGATAGCCCTCAATGCAAAGGCTCTAGACGCAAATATTGTTGTGAGAGCTAATTCAATCAAGGAAACACTGCATGTTGGTGAAGGGCATATTGAAGAAGGATTAGCCAAGTGGTTCTTGTGGGAGAACAACTCCATTTGCCTCACTAACTTCACACACCATCAGGCTTCCAAGCAGCTCTCAAGGAAACTCAGTTTTCACACTCTATGCTTAGTGCCCTTTGAGTGCATTATCTAGGAATGAACCTGGTAGAGCATCCCACACAAAAGAATGCTCCACATGCGGGTTTCACATGCCACCAACTCCACATTCACAGGCAACTTCAGCGCCACAGCCGTTTTCAGATAGCCCTCAATGCAAAGGCTCTAGACGCAAATATTGGTGTGAGAGCTAATTCAATCAAGGAAACACTGCATGTTGGTGAAGGGCATATTGAAAAAGGATCAGCCGAGTGGTTCTTGTGGGAGAACAACTCCATTTGGCTCACTAACTTCACACACCATCAGGCTTCCAAGCAGCTCTCAAGGAAACTCAGTTTTCACACTCTATGCTTAGTGCCCTTTGAGTGCCTAGGACTGAAATGAATCTTGGTGAGCATCCCACACAAACGAATGCTCCACATGCGTGTTTCACATGCCACCAACTCCACATTCTCAGGCAACTTCAGCGCCACAGCCATTTTCAGATAGCCCTCAATGCAAAGGCTCTAGACGCAAATATTGTTGTGAGAGCTAATTCAATCAAGGAAACACTGCATGTTGGTGAAGGGCATATTGAAGAAGGATCAGCCAAGTGGTTCTTGTGGGAGAACAACTCCATTTGGCTCACTAACTTCACACACCATCAGGCTTCCAAGCAGCTCTCAAGGAAACTCAGTTTTCACACTCTATGCTTAGTGCCCTTTCACTGCATTATCTAGGAATGAACCTGGTAGAGCATCCCACACAAACGAAAGCTCCACATGCGGGTTTCACATGCCACCAACTCCACATTCACAGGCAACTTCAGCGCCACAGGTGTTTTCAGATAGCCCTCAATGCAAAGGCTCTAGATGCAAATATTGGTGTGAGAGCTAATTCAATCAAGGAAACACTGCATGTTGGTGAAGGGCATATTGAAGAAGGATCAGCCGAGTGGTTCTTGTGGGAGAACAACTCCATTTGGCTCACTAACTTCACACACCATCAGGCTTCCAAGCAGCTCTCAAGGAAACTCAGTTTTCACACTCTATGCTTAGTGCCCTTTGAGTGCATTATCTAGGAATGAACCTGGTAGAGCATCCCACACAAACGAATGCTCCACATGCGGGTTTCACATGCCACCAACTCCACATTCACAGGCAACTTCAGCGCCACAGCCGTTTTCAGATAGCCCTCAATGCAAAGGCTCTAGACGCAAATATTGTTGTGAGAGCTAATTCAATCAAGGAAACACTGCATGTTGGTGAAGGGCATATTGAAGAAGGATCAGCCGAGTGGTTCTTGTGGGAGAACAACTCCATTTGGCTCACTAACTTCACACACCATCAGGCTTCCAAGCAGCTCTCAAGGAAACTCAGTTTTCACACTCTATGCTTAGTGCCCTTTGAGTGCCTAGGACTGAAATGAATCTTGGTGAGCATCCCACACAAACGAATGCTCCACATGCGGGTTTCACATGCCACCAACTCCACATTCACAGGCAACTTCAGCGCCACAGCCGTTTTCAGATAGCCCTCAATGCAAAGGCTCTAGACGCAAATATTGTTGTGAGAGCTAATTCAATCAAGGAAACACTGCATGTTGGTGAAGGGCATATTGAAGAAGGATTAGCCAAGTGGTTCTTGTGGGAGAACAACTCCATTTGGCTCACTAACTTCACACACCATCAGGCTTCCAAGCAGCTCTCAAGGAAACTCAGTTTTCACACTCTATGCTTAGTGCCCTTTGAGTGCATTATCTAGGAATGAACCTGGTAGAGCATCCCACACAAAAGAATGCTCCACATGCGGGTTTCACATGCCACCAACTCCACATTCACAGGCAACTTCAGCGCCACAGCCGTTTTCAGATAGCCCTCAATGCAAAGGCTCTAGACGCAAATATTGTTGTGAGAGCTAATTCAATCAAGGAAACACTGCATGTTGGTGAAGGGCATATTGAAGAAGGATCAGCCGAGTGGTTCTTGTGGGAGAACAACTCCATTTGGCTCACTAACTTCACACACCATCAGGCTTCCAAGCAGCTCTCAAGGAAACTCAGTTTTCACACTCTATGCTTAGTGCCCTTTGAGTGCATTATCTAGGAATGAACCTGGGAGAGCATCCCACACAAAAGAATGCTCCACATGCGGGTTTCACATGCCACCAACTCCACATTCACAGGCAACTTCAGCGCCACAGCCGTTTTCAGATAGCCCTCAATGCAAAGGCTCTAGACGCAAATATTGTTGTGAGAGCTAATTCAATCAAGGAAACACTGCATGTTGGTGAAGGGCATATTGAAGAAGGATCAGCCGAGTGGTTCTTGTGGGAGCACAACTCCATTTGGCTCACTAACTTCAGACACCATCAGGCTTCCAAGCAGCTCTCAAGGAAACTCAGTTTTCACACTCTATGCTTAGAGCCCTTTGAGTGCATTATCTAGGAATGAACCTGGTAGAGCATCCCACACAAACGAATGCTCCACATGCGGGTTTCACATGCCACCAACTCCACATTCACAGGCAACTTCAGCGCCACAGCCGTTTTCAGATAGCCCTCAATGCAAAGGCTCTAGATGCAAATATTTGTGTGAGAGCTAATTCAATCAAGGAAACACTGCATGTTGGTGAAGGGCATATTGAAGAAGGATCAGCCGAGTGGTTCTTGTGGGAGAACAACTCCATTTGGCTCACTAACTTCACACACCATCAGGCTTCCAAGCAGCTCTCAAGGAAACTCAGTTTTCACACTCTATGCTTAGTGCCCTTTGAGTGCCTGGGACTGAAATGAAGCTTGCTGAGCATCCCACACAAACGAATGCTCCACATGCGGGTTTCACATGCCACCAACTCCACATTCACAGGCAACTTCAGCGCCACAGCCGTTTTCAGATAGCCCTCAATGCAAAGGCTCTAGACGCAAATATTGTTGTGAGAGCTAATTCAATCAAGGAAACACTGCATGTTGGTGAAGGGCATATTGAAGAAGGATTAGCCAAGTGGTTCTTGTGGGAGAACAACTCCATTTGCCTCACTAACTTCACACACCATCAGGCTTCCAAGCAGCTCTCAAGGAAACTCAGTTTTCACACTCTATGCTTAGTGCCCTTTGAGTGCATTATCTAGGAATGAACCTGGTAGAGCATCCCACACAAAAGAATGCTCCACATGCGGGTTTCACATGCCACCAACTCCACATTCACAGGCAACTTCAGCGCCACAGCCGTTTTCAGATAGCCCTCAATGCAAAGGCTCTAGACGCAAATATTGGTGTGAGAGCTAATTCAATCAAGGAAACACTGCATGTTGGTGAAGGGCATATTGAAAAAGGATCAGCCGAGTGGTTCTTGTGGGAGAACAACTCCATTTGGCTCACTAACTTCACACACCATCAGGCTTCCAAGCAGCTCTCAAGGAAACTCAGTTTTCACACTCTATGCTTAGTGCCCTTTCACTGCATTATCTAGGAATGAACCTGGTAGAGCATCCCACACAAACGAAAGCTCCACATGCGGGTTTCACATGCCACCAACTCCACATTCACAGGCAACTTCAGCGCCACAGGTGTTTTCAGATAGCCCTCAATGCAAAGGCTCTAGATGCAAATATTGGTGTGAGAGCTAATTCAATCAAGGAAACACTGCATGTTGGTGAAGGGCATATTGAAGAAGGATCAGCCGAGTGGTTCTTGTGGGAGAACAACTCCATTTGGCTCACTAACTTCACACACCATCAGGCTTCCAAGCAGCTCTCAAGGAAACTCAGTTTTCACACTCTATGCTTAGTGCCCTTTGAGTGCATTATCTAGGAATGAACCTGGTAGAGCATCCCACACAAACGAATGCTCCACATGCGGGTTTCACATGCCACCAACTCCACATTCACAGGCAACTTCAGCGCCACAGCCGTTTTCAGATAGCCCTCAATGCAAAGGCTCTAGACGCAAATATTGTTGTGAGAGCTAATTCAATCAAGGAAACACTGCATGTTGGTGAAGGGCATATTGAAGAAGGATCAGCCGAGTGGTTCTTGTGGGAGAACAACTCCATTTGGCTCACTAACTTCACACACCATCAGGCTTCCAAGCAGCTCTCAAGGAAACTCAGTTTTCACACTCTATGCTTAGTGCCCTTTGAGTGCCTAGGACTGAAATGAATCTTGGTGAGCATCCCACACAAACGAATGCTCCACATGCGGGTTTCACATGCCACCAACTCCACATTCACAGGCAACTTCAGCGCCACAGCCGTTTTCAGATAGCCCTCAATGCAAAGGCTCTAGACGCAAATATTGTTGTGAGAGCTAATTCAATCAAGGAAACACTGCATGTTGGTGAAGGGCATATTGAAGAAGGATTAGCCAAGTGGTTCTTGTGGGAGAACAACTCCATTTGGCTCACTAACTTCACACACCATCAGGCTTCCAAGCAGCTCTCAAGGAAACTCAGTTTTCACACTCTATGCTTAGTGCCCTTTGAGTGCATTATCTAGGAATGAACCTGGTAGAGCATCCCACACAAAAGAATGCTCCACATGCGGGTTTCACATGCCACCAACTCCACATTCACAGGCAACTTCAGCGCCACAGCCGTTTTCAGATAGCCCTCAATGCAAAGGCTCTAGACGCAAATATTGTTGTGAGAGCTAATTCAATCAAGGAAACACTGCATGTTGGTGAAGGGCATATTGAAGAAGGATCAGCCGAGTGGTTCTTGTGGGAGAACAACTCCATTTGGCTCACTAACTTCACACACCATCAGGCTTCCAAGCAGCTCTCAAGGAAACTCAGTTTTCACACTCTATGCTTAGTGCCCTTTGAGTGCCTAGGACTGAAATGAATCTTGGTGAGCATCCCACACAAACGAATGCTCCACATGCGTGTTTCACATGCCACCAACTCCACATTCTCAGGCAACTTCAGCGCCACAGCCATTTTCAGATAGCCCTCAATGCAAAGGCTCTAGACGCAAATATTGGTGTGAGAGCTAATTCAATCAAGGAAACACTGCATGTTGGTGAAGGGCATATTGAAGAAGGATCAGCCAAGTGGTTCTTGTGGGAGAACAACTCCATTTGGCTCACTAACTTCACACACCATCAGGCTTCCAAGCAGCTCTCAAGGAAACTCAGTTTTCACACTCTATGCTTAGTGCCCTTTCACTGCATTATCTAGGAATGAACCTGGTAGAGCATCCCACACAAACGAAAGCTCCACATGCGGGTTTCACATGCCACCAACTCCACATTCACAGGCAACTTCAGCGCCACAGGTGTTTTCAGATAGCCCTCAATGCAAAGGCTCTAGATGCAAATATTGGTGTGAGAGCTAATTCAATCAAGGAAACACTGCATGTTGGTGAAGGGCATATTGAAGAAGGATCAGCCGAGTGGTTCTTGTGGGAGAACAACTCCATTTGGCTCACTAACTTCACACACCATCAGGCTTCCAAGCAGCTCTCAAGGAAACTCAGTTTTCACACTCTATGCTTAGTGCCCTTTGAGTGCATTATCTAGGAATGAACCTGGTAGAGCATCCCACACAAACGAATGCTCCACATGCGGGTTTCACATGCCACCAACTCCACATTCACAGGCAACTTCAGCGCCACAGCCGTTTTCAGATAGCCCTCAATGCAAAGGCTCTAGACGCAAATATTGTTGTGAGAGCTAATTCAATCAAGGAAACACTGCATGTTGGTGAAGGGCATATTGAAGAAGGATCAGCCGAGTGGTTCTTGTGGGAGAACAACTCCATTTGGCTCACTAACTTCACACACCATCAGGCTTCCAAGCAGCTCTCAAGGAAACTCAGTTTTCACACTCTATGCTTAGTGCCCTTTGAGTGCCTAGGACTGAAATGAATCTTGGTGAGCATCCCACACAAACGAATGCTCCACATGCGTGTTTCACATGCCACCAACTCCACATTCTCAGGCAACTTCAGCGCCACAGCCATTTTCAGATAGCCCTCAATGCAAAGGCTCTAGACGCAAATATTGGTGTGAGAGCTAATTCAATCAAGGAAACACTGCATGTTGGTGAAGGGCATATTGAAGAAGGATCAGCCGAGTGGTTCTTGTGGGAGAACAACTCCATTTGGCTCACTAACTTCACACACCATCAGGCTTCCAAGCAGCTCTCAAGGAAACTCAGTTTTCACACTCTATGCTTAGTGCCCTTTCACTGCATTATCTAGGAATGAACCTGGTAGAGCATCCCACACAAACGAATGCTCCACATGCGGGTTTCACATGCCACCAACTCCACATTCACAGGCAACTTCAGCGCCACAGGTGTTTTCAGATAGCCCTCAATGCAAAGGCTCTAGATGCAAATATTGGTGTGAGAGCTAATTCAATCAAGGAAACACTGCATGTTGGTGAAGGGCATATTGAAGAAGGATCAGCCGAGTGGTTCTTGTGGGAGAACAACTCCATTTGGCTCACTAACTTCACACACCATCAGGCTTCCAAGCAGCTCTCAAGGAAACTCAGTTTTCACACTCTATGCTTAGTGCCCTTTGAGTGCATTATCTAGGAATGAACCAGGGAGAGCATCCCACACAAAAGAATGCTCCACATGCGGGTTTCACATGCCACCAACTCCACATTCTCAGGCAACTTCAGCGCCACAGGTGTTTTCAGATAGCCCTCAATGCAAAGGCTCTAGACGCAAATATTGTTGTGAGAGCTAATTCAATCAAGGAAACACTGCATGTTGGTGAAGGGCATATTGAAGAAGGATCAGCCGAGTGGTTCTTGTGGGAGAACAACTCCATTTGGCTCACTAACTTCACACACCATCAGGCTTCCAAGCAGCTCTCAAGGAAACTCAGTTTTCACACTCTATGCTTAGTGCCCTTTGAGTGCCTAGGACTGAAATGAATCTTGGTGAGCATCCCACACAAACGAATGCTTCACATGCGGGTTTCACATGCCACCAACTCCACATTCTCAGGCAACTTCAGCGCCACAGCCATTTTCAGATAGCCCTCAATGCAAAGGCTCTAGACGCAAATATTGGTGTGAGAGCTAATTCAATCAAGGAAACACTGCATGTTGGTGAAGGGCATATTGAAGAAGGATCAGCCGAGTGGTTCTTGTGGGAGAACAACTCCATTTGGCTCACTAACTTCACACACCATCAGGCTTCCAAGCAGCTCTCAAGGAAACTCAGTTTTCACACTCTATGCTTAGTGCCCTTTGTGTGCCTTGGATTTAAATGAAGCTTGGTGAGCATCCCACACAAACGAATGCTCCACATGCGGGTTTCACATGCCACCAACTCCACATTCTCAGGCAACTTCAGCGCCACAGCCATTTTCAGATAGCCCTCAATGCAAAGGCTCTAGATGTAAATATTGTTGTGAGAGCTAATTCAATCAAGGAAACACTGCATATTGGTGAAGGGCATATTGAAGAAGAATCAGCCGAGTGGTCCTTGTGGGAGAACAACTCCATTTGGCTCACTAACTTCACACACCATCAGGCTTCCAAGCAGCTCTCAAGGAAACTCAGTTTTCACACTCTATGCTTAGTGCCCTTTGAGTGCCTAGGACTGAAATGAATGTTGGTGAGCATCCCACACAAACGAATGCTCCACATGCGGGTTTCACATGCCACCAACTCCACATTCTCAGGCAACTTCAGCGCCACAGCCATTTTCAGATAGCCCTCAATGCAAAGGCTCTAGACGCAAATATTGGTGTGAGAGCTAATTCAATCAAGGAAACACTGCATGTTGGTGAAGGGCATATTGAAGAAGGATCAGCAAAGTGCATCCTGTGGGAGAACAACTCCATTTGGCTCACTAACTTCACACACCATCAGGCTTCCAAGCAGCTCTCAAGGAAACTCAGTTTTCACACTCTATGCTTAGTGCCCTTTGAGTGCATTATCTAGGAATGAACCTGGTAGAGCATCCCACACAAACGAATGCTCCACATGCGTGTTTCACATGCCACCAACTCCACATTCTCAGGCAACTTCAGTGCCACAGCCATTTTCAGATAGCCCTCAATGCAAAGCCTCTAGATGTAAATATTGGTGTGAGAGCTAATTCAATCAAGGAAACACTGCATATTGGTGAAGGGCATATTGAAGAAGAATCAGCCGAGTGGTTCTTGTGGGAGAACAACTCCATTTGGCTCACTAACTTCACACACCATCAGGCTTCCAAGCAGCTCTCAAGGAAACTCAGTTTTCACACTCTATGCTTAGTGCCCTTTGAGTGCCTAGGACTGAAATGAATCTTGGTGAGCATCCCACACAAACGAATGCTCCACATGCGGGTTTCACATGCCACCAACTCCACATTCTCAGGCAACTTCAGCGCAACAGCCATTTTCAGATAGCCCTCAATGCAAAGGCTCTAGACGCAAATATTGGTGTGAGAGCTAATTCAATCAAGGAAACACTGCATGTTGGTGAAGGGCATATTGAAGAAGGATCAGCCGAGTGGTTCTTGTGGGAGAACAACTCCATTTGGCTCACTAACTTCACACACCATCAGGCTTCCAAGCAGCTCTCAAGGAAACTCAGTTTTCACACTCTATGCTTAGTGCCCTTTGAGTGCATTATCTAGGAATGAACCTGGTGAGCATCCCACACAAACGAATGCTCCACATGCGGGTTTCACATGCCACCAACTCCACATTCACAGGCAACTTCAGCGCCACAGCCGTTTTCAGATAGCCCTCAATGCAAAGGCTCTAGATGCAAATATTGGTGTGAGAGCTAATTCAATCAAGGAAACACTGCATGTTGGTGAAGGGCATATTGAAGAAGGATCAGCCGAGTGGTTCTTGTGGGAGAACAACTCCATTTGCCTCACTAACTTCACACACCATCAGGCTTCCAAGCAGCTCTCAAGGAAACTCAGTTTTCACACTCTATGCTTAGTGCCCTTTGTGTGCCTAGGACTGAAATGAAGCTTGCTGAGCATCCCATACAAACGAATGCTCCACATGCGGGTTTCACATGCCACCAACTCCACATTCACAGGCAACTTCAGCGCCACAGCCGTTTTCAGATAGCCCTCAATGCAAAGGCTCTAGACGCAAATATTGGTGTGAGAGCTAATTCAATCAAGGAAACACTGCATGTTGGTGAAGGGCATATTGAAGAAGGATCAGCCGAGTGGTTCTTGTGGGAGAACAACTCCATTTGGCTCACTAACTTCACACACCATCAGGCTTCCAAGCAGCTCTCAAGGAAACTCAGTTTTCACACTCTATGCTTAGTGCCCTTTGTGTGCCTTGGATTTAAATGAAGCTTGGTGAGCATCCGACACAAACGAATGCTCCACATGCGGGTTTCACATGCCACCAACTCCACATTCACAGGCAACTTCAGCGCCACAGGTGTTTTCAGATAGCCCTCAATGCAAAGGCTCTAGACGCAAATATTGGTGTGAGAGCTAATTCAATCAAGGAAACACTGCATGTTGGTGAAGGGCATATTGAAGAAGGATCAGCCGAGTGGTTCTTGTGGGAGAACAACTCAATTTGGCTCACTAACTTCAGACACCATCAGGCTTCCAAGCAGCTCTCAAGGAAACTCAGTTTTCACACTCTATGCTTAGTGCCCTTTGACTGCATTATCTAGGAATGAACCTGGTAGAGCATCCCACACAAACGAATGCTCCACATGCGGGTTTCACATGCCACCAACTCCACATTCACAGGCAACTTCAGCGCCACAGGTGTTTTCAGATAGCCCTCAATGCAAAGGCTCTAGATGCAAATATTGGTGTGAGAGCTAATTCAATCAAGGAAACACTGCATGTTGGTGAAGGGCATATTGAAGAAGGATCAGCCGAGTGGTTCTTGTGGGAGAACAACTCCATTTGGCTCACTAACTTCACACACCATCAGGCTTCCAAGCAGCTCTCAAGGAAACTCAGTTTTCACACTCTATGCTTAGTGCCCTTTGAGTGCATTATCTAGGAATGAACCTGGTAGAGCATCCCACACAAACGAATGCTCCACATGCGGGTTTCACATGCCACCAACTCCACATTCACAGGCAACTTCAGCGCCACAGCCGTTTTCAGATAGCCCTCAATGCAAAGGCTCTAGACGCAAATATTGTTGTGAGAGCTAATTCAATCAAGGAAACACTGCATGTTGGTGAAGGGCATATTGAAGAAGGATCAGCCGAGTGGTTCTTGTGGGAGAACAACTCCATTTGGCTCACTAACTTCACACACCATCAGGCTTCCAAGCAGCTCTCAAGGAAACTCAGTTTTCACACTCTATGCTTAGTGCCCTTTGAGTGCCTAGGACTGAAATGAATCTTGGTGAGCATCCCACACAAACGAATGCTCCACATGCGTGTTTCACATGCCACCAACTCCACATTCTCAGGCAACTTCAGCGCCACAGCCATTTTCAGATAGCCCTCAATGCAAAGGCTCTAGACGCAAATATTGGTGTGAGAGCTAATTCAATCAAGGAAACACTGCATGTTGGTGAAGGGCATATTGAAGAAGGATCAGCCGAGTGGTTCTTGTGGGAGAACAACTCCATTTGGCTCACTAACTTCACACACCATCAGGCTTCCAAGCAGCTCTCAAGGAAACTCAGTTTTCACACTCTATGCTTAGTGCCCTTTGTGTGCCTTGGATTTAAATGAAGCTTGGTGAGCATCCCACACAAACGAATGCTCCACATGCGGGTTTCACATGCCACCAACTCCACATTCTCAGGCAACTTCAGCGCCACAGCCATTTTCAGATAGCCCTCAATGCAAAGGCTCTAGATGTAAATATTGTTGTGAGAGCTAATTCAATCAAGGAAACACTGCATATTGGTGAAGGGCATATTGAAGAAGAATCAGCCGAGTGGTCCTTGTGGGAGAACAACTCCATTTGGCTCACTAACTTCACACACCATCAGGCTTCCAAGCAGCTCTCAAGGAAACTCAGTTTTCACACTCTATGCTTAGTGCCCTTTGAGTGCCTAGGACTGAAATGAATGTTGGTGAGCATCCCACACAAACGAATGCTCCACATGCGGGTTTCACATGCCACCAACTCCACATTCTCAGGCAACTTCAGCGCCACAGCCATTTTCAGATAGCCCTCAATGCAAAGGCTCTAGACGCAAATATTGGTGTGAGAGCTAATTCAATCAAGGAAACACTGCATGTTGGTGAAGGGCATATTGAAGAAGGATCAGCAAAGTGCATCCTGTGGGAGAACAACTCCATTTGGCTCACTAACTTCACACACCATCAGGCTTCCAAGCAGCTCTCAAGGAAACTCAGTTTTCACACTCTATGCTTAGTGCCCTTTGAGTGCATTATCTAGGAATGAACCTGGTAGAGCATCCCACACAAACGAATGCTCCACATGCGTGTTTCACATGCCACCAACTCCACATTCTCAGGCAACTTCAGTGCCACAGCCATTTTCAGATAGCCCTCAATGCAAAGCCTCTAGATGTAAATATTGGTGTGAGAGCTAATTCAATCAAGGAAACACTGCATATTGGTGAAGGGCATATTGAAGAAGAATCAGCCGAGTGGTTCTTGTGGGAGAACAACTCCATTTGGCTCACTAACTTCACACACCATCAGGCTTCCAAGCAGCTCTCAAGGAAACTCAGTTTTCACACTCTATGCTTAGTGCCCTTTGAGTGCATTATCTAGGAATGAACCTGGTGAGCATCCCACACAAACGAATGCTCCACATGCGGGTTTCACATGCCACCAACTCCACATTCACAGGCAACTTCAGTGCCACAGCCGTTTTCAGATAGCCCTCAATGCAAAGGCTCTAGATGCAAATATTGGTGTGAGAGCTAATTCAATCAAGGAAACACTGCATGTTGGTGAAGGGCATATTGAAGAAGGATCAGCCGAGTGGTTCTTGTGGGAGAACAACTCCATTTGCCTCACTAACTTCACACACCATCAGGCTTCCAAGCAGCTCTCAAGGAAACTCAGTTTTCACACTCTATGCTTAGTGCCCTTTGTGTGCCTAGGACTGAAATGAAGCTTGCTGAGCATCCCATACAAACGAATGCTCCACATGCGGGTTTCACATGCCACCAACTCCACATTCACAGGCAACTTCAGCGCCACAGCCGTTTTCAGATAGCCCTCAATGCAAAGGCTCTAGACGCAAATATTGGTGTGAGAGCTAATTCAATCAAGGAAACACTGCATGTTGGTGAAGGGCATATTGAAGAAGGATCAGCCGAGTGGTTCTTGTGGGAGAACAACTCCATTTGGCTCACTAACTTCACACACCATCAGGCTTCCAAGCAGCTCTCAAGGAAACTCAGTTTTCACACTCTATGCTTAGTGCCCTTTGTGTGCCTTGGATTTAAATGAAGCTTGGTGAGCATCCGACACAAACGAATGCTCCACATGCGGGTTTCACATGCCACCAACTCCACATTCACAGGCAACTTCAGCGCCACAGCCGCTTTCAGATAGCCCTCAATGCAAAGGCTCTAGACGCAAATATTGGTGTGAGAGCTAATTCAATCAAGGAAACACTGCATGTTGGTGAAGGGCATATTGAAGAAGGATCAGCCGAGTGGTTCTTGTGGGAGAACAACTCAATTTGGCTCACTAACTTCAGACACCATCAGGCTTCCAAGCAGCTCTCAAGGAAACTCAGTTTTCACACTCTATGCTTAGTGCCCTTTCACTGCATTATCTAGGAATGAACCTGGTAGAGCATCCCACACAAACGAATGCTCCACATGCGGGTTTCACATGCCACCAACTCCACATTCACAGGCAACTTCAGCGCCACAGCCGTTTTCAGATAGCCCTCAATGCAAAGGCTCTAGATGCAAATATTGGTGTGAGAGCTAATTCAATCAAGGAAACACTGCATGTTGGTGAAGGGCATATTGAAGAAGGATCAGCCGAGTGGTTCTTGTGGGAGAACAACTCCATTTGGCTCACTAACTTCACACACCATCAGGCTTCCAAGCAGCTCTCAAGGAAACTCAGTTTTCACACTCTATGCTTAGTGCCCTTTGAGTGCCTGGGACTGAAAGGAAGCTTGCTGAGCATCCCACACAAACGAATGCTCCACATGCGGGTTTCACATGCCACCAACTCCACATTCACAGGCAACTTCAGCGCCACAGCCGTTTTCAGATAGCCCTCAATGCAAAGGCTCTAGACGCAAATATTGTTGTGAGAGCTAATTCAATCAAGGAAACACTGCATGTTGGTGAAGGGCATATTGAAGAAGGATTAGCCAAGTGGTTCTTGTGGGAGAACAACTCCATTTGCCTCACTAACTTCACACACCATCAGGCTTCCAACCAGCTCTCAAGGAAACTCAGTTTTCACACTCTATGCTTAATGCCCTTTGAGTGCATTATCTAGGAATGAACCTGGTAGAGCATCCCACACAAAAGAATGCTCCACATGCGGGTTTCACATGCCACCAACTCCACATTCACAGGCAACTTCAGCGCCACAGCCGTTTTCAGATAGCCCTCAATGCAAAGGCTCTAGACGCAAATATTGGTGTGAGAGCTAATTCAATCAAGGAAACACTGGATGTTGGTGAAGGGCATATTGAAGAAGGATCAGCCGAGTGGTTCTTGTGGGAGAACAACTCCATTTGGCTCACTAACTTCACACACCATCAGGCTTCCAAGCAGCTCTCAAGGAAACTCAGTTTTCACACTCTATGCTTAGTGCCCTTTGAGTGCCTAGGACTGAAATGAATCTTGGTGAGCATCCCACACAAACGAATGCTCCACATGCGGGTTTCACATGCCACCAACTCCACATTCTCAGGCAACTTCAGCGCCACAGCCATTTTCAGATAGCCCTCAATGCAAAGGCTCTAGACGCAAATATTGGTGTGAGAGCTAATTCAATCAAGGAAACACTGCATGTTGGTGAAGGGCATATTGAAGAAGGATCAGCCGAGTGGTTCTTGTGGGAGAACAACTCCATTTGCCTCACTAACTTCACACACCATCAGGCTTCCAAGCAGCTCTCAAGGAAACTCAGTTTTCACACTCTATGCTTAGTGCCCTTTCACTGCATTATCTAGGAATGAACCTGGTAGAGCATCCCACACAAACGAATGCTCCACATGCGGGTTTCACATGCCACCAACTCCACATTCACAGGCAACTTCAGCGCCACAGGTGTTTTCAGATAGCCCTCAATGCAAAGGCTCTAGATGCAAATATTGGTGTGAGAGCTAATTCAATCAAGGAAACACTGCATGTTGGTGAAGGGCATATTGAAGAAGGATCAGCCGAGTGGTTCTTGTGGGAGAACAACTCCATTTGCCTCACTAACTTCACACACCATCAGGCTTCCAAGCAGCTCTCAAGGAAACTCAGTTTTCACACTCTATGCTTAGTGCCCTTTGAGTGCCTGGGACTGAAATGAAGCTTGCTGAGCATCCCACACAAACGAATGCTCCACATGCGGGTTTCACATGCCACCAACTCCACATTCACAGGCAACTTCAGCGCCACAGCCGTTTTCAGATAGCCCTCAATGCAAAGGCTCTAGACGCAAATATTGTTGTGAGAGCTAATTCAATCAAGGAAACACTGCATGTTGGTGAAGGGCATATTGAAGAAGGATCAGCCGAGTGGTTCTTGTGGGAGAACAACTCCATTTGGCTCACTAACTTCACACACCATCAGGCTTCCAAGCAGCTCTCAAGGAAACTCAGTTTTCACACTCTATGCTTAGTGCCCTTTGAGTGCATTATCTAGGAATGAACCTGGAGAGCATCCCACACAAAAGAATGCTCCACATGCGGGTTTCACATGCCACCAACTCCACATTCACAGGCAACTTCAGCGCCACAGCCGTTTTCAGATAGCCCTCAATGCAAAGGCTCTAGACGCAAATATTGTTGTGAGAGCTAATTCAATCAAGGAAACACTGCATGTTGGTGAAGGCCATATTGAAGAAGGATCAGCCGAGTGGTTCTTGTGGGAGCACAACTCCATTTGGCTCACTAACTTCACACACCATCAGGCTTCCAAGCAGCTCTCAAGGAAACTCAGTTTTCACACTCTATGCTTAGTGCCCTTTGAGTGCCTAGGACTGAAATGAATTTTGGTGAGCATCCCACACAAACGAATGCTTCACATGCGGGTTTCACATGCCACCAACTCCACATTCTCAGGCAACTTCAGCGCCACAGCCGTTTTCAGATAGCCCTCAATGCAAAGGCTCTAGACGCAAATATTGGTGTGAGAGCTAATTCAATCAAGGAAACACTGCATGTTGGTGAAGGGCATATTGAAGAAGGATCAGCCGAGTGGTTCTTGTGGGAGAACAACTCCATTTGGCTCACTAACTTCACACACCATCAGGCTTCCAAGCAGCTCTCAAGGAAACTCAGTTTTCACACTCTATGCTTAGTGCCCTTTGAGTGCATTATCTAGGAATGAACCTGGTGAGCATCCCACACAAACGAATGCTCCACATGCGGGTTTCACATGCCACCAACTCCACATTCACAGGCAACTTCAGCGCCACAGCCGTTTTCAGATAGCCCTCAATGCAAAGGCTCTAGATGCAAATATTGGTGTGAGAGCTAATTCAATCAAGGAAACACTGCATGTTGGTGAAGGGCATATTGAAGAAGGATCAGCCGAGTGGTTCTTGTGGGAGAACAACTCCATTTGGCTCACTAACTTCACACACCATCAGGCTTCCAAGCAGCTCTCAAGGAAACTCAGTTTTCACACTCTATGCTTAGTGCCCTTTGTGTGCCTAGGACTGAAATGAAGCTTGCTGAGCATCCCATACAAACGAATGCTCCACATGCGGGTTTCACATGCCACCAACTCCACATTCACAGGCAACTTCAGCGCCACAGCCGTTTTCAGATAGCCCTCAATGCAAAGGCTCTAGACGCAAATATTGGTGTGAGAGCTAATTCAATCAAGGAAACACTGCATGTTGGTGAAGGGCATATTGAAGAAGGATCAGCCGAGTGGTTCTTGTGGGAGAACAACTCCATTTGCCTCACTAACTTCACACACCATCAGGCTTCCAAGCAGCTCTCAAGGAAACTCAGTTTTCACACTCTATGCTTAGTGCCCTTTGTGTGCCCAGGACTGAAATGAAGCCTGCTGAGCATCCCATACAAACGAATGCTCCACATGCGGGTTTCACATGCCACCAACTCCACATTCACAGGCAACTTCAGCGCCACAGCCGTTTTCAGATAGCCCTCAATGCAAAGGCTCTAGACGCAAATATTGGTGTGAGAGCTAATTCAATCAAGGAAACACTGCATGTTGGTGAAGGGCATATTGAAGAAGGATCAGCCGAGTGGTTCTTGTGGGAGAACAACTCCATTTGGCTCACTAACTTCACACACCATCAGGCTTCCAAGCAGTTCTCAAGGAAACTCAGTTTTCACACTCTATGCTTAGTGCCCTTTGTGTGCCTTGGATTTAAATGAAGCTTGGTGAGCATCCGACACAAACGAATGCTCCACATGCGGGTTCCACATGCCACCAACTCCACATTCACAGGCAACTTCAGTGCCACAGCCGCTTTCAGATAGCCCTCAATGCAAAGGCTCTAGACGCAAATATTGGTGTGAGAGCTAATTCAATCAAGGAAACACTGCATGTTGGTGAAGGACATATTGAAGAAGGATCAGCCGAGTGGTTCTTGTGGGAGAACAACTCAATTTGGCTCACTAACTTCAGACACCATCAGGCTTCCAAGCAGCTCTCAAGGAAACTCAGTTTTCACACTCTATGCTTAGTGCCCTTTGACTGCATTATCTAGGAATGAACCTGGTAGAGCATCCCACACAAACGAATGCTCCACATGCGGGTTTCACATGCCACCAACTCCACATTCACAGGCAACTTCAGCGCCACAGCCGTTTTCAGATAGCCCTCAATGCAAAGGCTCTAGATGCAAATATTGGTGTGAGAGCTAATTCAATCAAGGAAACACTGCATGTTGGTGAAGGGCATATTGAAGAAGGATCAGCCGAGTGGTTCTTGTGGGAGAACAACTCCATTTGGCTCACTAACTTCACACACCATCAGGCTTCCAAGCAGCTCTCAAGGAAACTCAGTTTTCACACTCTATGCTTAGTGCCCTTTGAGTGCCTGGGACTGAAATGAAGCTTGCTGAGCATCCCACACAAACGAATGCTCCACATGCGGGTTTCACATGCCACCAACTCCACATTCACAGGCAACTTCAGCGCCACAGCCGTTTTCAGATAGCCCTCAATGCAAAGGCTCTAGACGCAAATATTGTTGTGAGAGCTAATTCAATCAAGGAAACACTGCATGTTGGTGAAGGGCATATTGAAGAAGGATTAGCCAAGTGGTTCTTGTGGGAGAACAACTCCATTTGCCTCACTAACTTCACACACCATCAGGCTTCCAAGCAGCTCTCAAGGAAACTCAGTTTTCACACTCTATGCTTAGTGCCCTTTGAGTGCATTATCTAGGAATGAACCTGGTAGAGCATCCCACACAAAAGAATGCTCCACATGCGGGTTTCACATGCCACCAACTCCACATTCACAGGCAACTTCAGCGCCACAGCCGTTTTCAGATAGCCCTCAATGCAAAGGCTCTAGACGCAAATATTGGTGTGAGAGCTAATTCAATCAAGGAAACACTGCATGTTGGTGAAGGGCATATTGAAGAAGGATCAGCCGAGTGGTTCTTGTGGGAGAACAACTCCATTTGGCTCACTAACTTCACACACCATCAGGCTTCCAAGCAGCTCTCAAGGAAACTCAGTTTTCACACTCTATGCTTAGTGCCCTTTTAGTGCCTAGGACTGAAATGAATCTTGGTGAGCATCCCACACAAACGAATGCTCCACATGCGTGTTTCACATGCCACCAACTCCACATTCTCAGGCAACTTCAGCGCCACAGCCATTTTCAGATAGCCCTCAATGCAAAGGCTCTAGACGCAAATATTGGTGTGAGAGCTAATTCAATCAAGGAAACACTGCATGTTGGTGAAGGGCATATTGAAGAAGGATCAGCCGAGTGGTTCTTGTGGGAGAACAACTCCATTTGCCTCACTAACTTCACACACCATCAGGCTTCCAAGCAGCTCTCAAGGAAACTCAGTTTTCACACTCTATGCTTAGTGCCCTTTCACTGCATTATCTAGAAATGAACCTGGTAGAGCATCCCACACAAACGAATGCTCCACATGCGGGTTTCACATGCCACCAACTCCACATTCACAGGCAACTTCAGCGCCACAGGTGTTTTCAGATAGCCCTCAATGCAAAGGCTCTAGATGCAAATATTGGTGTGAGAGCTAATTCAATCAAGGAAACACTGCATGTTGGTGAAGGGCATATTGAAGAAGGATCAGCCGAGTGGTTCTTGTGGGAGAACAACTCCATTTGGCTCACTAACTTCACACACCATCAGGCTTCCAAGCAGCTCTCAAGGAAACTCAGTTTTCACACTCTATGCTTAGTGCCCTTTGAGTGCCTGGGACTGAAATGAAGCTTGCTCAGCATCCCACACAAACGAATGCTCCACATGCGGGTTTCACATGCCACCAACTCCACATTCACAGGCAACTTCAGCGCCACAGCCGTTTTCAGATAGCCCTCAATTCAAAGGCTCTAGACGCAAATATTGTTGTGAGAGCTAATTCAATCAAGGAAACACTGCATGTTGGTGAAGGGCATATTGAAGAAGGATTAGCCAAGTGGTTCTTGTGGGAGAACAACTCCATTTGCCTCACTAACTTCACACACCATCAGGCTTCCAAGCAGCTCTCAAGGAAACTCAGTTTTCACACTCTATGCTTAGTGCCCTTTGAGTGCATTATCTAGGAATGAACCTGGGAGAGCATCCCACACAAAAGAATGCTCCACATGCGGGTTTCACATGCCACCAACTCCACATTCACAGGCAACTTCAGCGCCACAGCCGTTTTCAGATAGCCCTCAATGCAAAGGCTCTAGACGCAAATATTGTTGTGAGAGCTAATTCAATCAAGGAAACACTGCATGTTGGTGAAGGCCATATTGAAGAAGGATCAGCCGAGTGGTTCTTGTGGGAGCACAACTCCATTTGGCTCACTAACTTCACACACCATCAGGCTTCCAAGCAGCTCTCAAGGAAACTCAGTTTTCACACTCTATGCTTAGTGCCCTTTGAGTGCCTAGGACTGAAATGAATCTTGGTGAGCATCCCACACAAACGAATGCTTCACATGCGGGTTTCACATGCCACCAACTCCACATTCTCAGGCAACTTCAGCGCCACAGCCATTTTCAGATAACCCTCAATGCAAAGGCTCTAGACGCAAATATTGGTGTGAGAGCTAATTCAATCAAGGAAACACTGCATGTTGGTGAAGGGCATATTGAAGAAGGATCAGCCGAGTGGTTCTTGTGGGAGAACAACTCCATTTGGCTCACTAACTTCACACACCATCAGGCTTCCAAGCAGCTCTCAAGGAAACTCAGTTTTCACACTCTATGCTTAGTGCCCTTTGAGTGCCTTGGATTTAAATGAAGCTTGGTGAGCATCCCACTCAAACGAATGCTCCACATGCGGGTTTCACATGCCACCAACTCCACATTCACAGGCAACTTCAGTGCCACAGCCGCTTTCAGATAGCCCTCAATGCAAAGGCTCTAGACGCAAATATTGGTGTGAGAGCTAATTCAATCAAGGAAACACTGCATGTTGGTGAAGGGCATATTGAAGAAGGATCAGCCAAGTGGTTCTTGTGGGAGAACAACTCCATTTGGCTCACTAACTTCAGACACCATCAGGCTTCCAAGCAGCTCTCAAGGAAACTCAGTTTTCACACTCTATGCTTAGTGCCCTTTGAGTGCATTATCTAGGAATGAACCTGGTAGAGCATCCCACACAAACGAATGCTCCACATGCGGGTTTCACATGCCACCAACTCCACATTCACAGGCAACTTCAGCGCCACAGCCGTTTTCAGATAGCCCTCAATGCAAAGGCTCTAGACGCAAATATTGGTGTGAGAGCTAATTCAATCAAGGAAACACTGCATGTTGGTGAAGGGCATATTGAAGAAGGATCAGCCGAGTGGTTCTTGTGGGAGAACAACTCCATTTGGCTCACTAACTTCACACACCATCAGGCTTCCAAGCAGCTCTCAAGGAAACTCAGTTTTCACACTCTATGCTTAGTGCCCTTTGAGTGCCTGGGACTGAAATGAAGCTTGCTGAGCATCCCACACAAACGAATGCTCCACATGCGGGTTTCACATGCCACCAACTCCACATTCACAGGCAACTTCAGCGCCACAGCCGTTTTCAGATAGCCCTCAATGCAAAGGCTCTAGACGCAAATATTGTTGTGAGAGCTAATTCAATCAAGGAAACACTGCATGTTGGTGAAGGGCATATTGAAGAAGGATTAGCCAAGTGGTTCTTGTGGGAGAACAACTCCATTTGCCTCACTAACTTCACACACCATCAGGCTTCCAAGCAGCTCTCAAGGAAACTCAGTTTTCACACTCTATGCTTAGTGCCCTTTGAGTGCATTATCTAGGAATGAACCTGGTAGAGCATCCCACACAAAAGAATGCTCCACATGCGGGTTTCACATGCCACCAACTCCACATTCACAGGCAACTTCAGCGCCACAGCCGTTTTCAGATAGCCCTCAATGCAAAGGCTCTAGACGCAAATATTGGTGTGAGAGCTAATTCAATCAAGGAAACACTGCATGTTGGTGAAGGGCATATTGAAGAAGGATCAGCCGAGTGGTTCTTGTGGCAGAACAACTCCATTTGGCTCACTAACTTCACACACCATCAGGCTTCCAAGCAGCTCTCAAGGAAACTCAGTTTTCACACTCTATGCTTAGTGCCCTTTGAGTGCATTATCTAGGAATGAACCTGTTAGAGCATCCCACACAAAAGAATGCTCCACATGCGGTTTTCACATGCCACCAACTCCACATTCACAGGCAACTTCAGCGCCACAGCCATTTTCAGATAGACCCTCAATGCAAAGGCTCTAGACGCAAATATTGTTGTGAGAGCTAATTCAATCAAGGAAACACTGCATGTTGGTGAAGGGCATATTGAAGAAGGATCAGCTGAGTGGTTCTTGTGGGAGAACAACTCCATTTGGTTCACTAACTTCACACACCATCAGGCTTCCAAGCAGCTCTCAAGGAAACTCAGTTTTCACACTCTATGCTTAGTGCCCTTTGTGTGCCTAGGACTGAAATGAATCTTGGTGAGCATCCCACACAAACGAATGCTCCACATGCGTGTTTCACATGCCACCAACTCCACATTCTCAGGCAACTTCAGCGCCACAGCCATTTTCAGATAGCCCTCAATGCAAAGGCTCTAGACGCAAATATTGGTGTGAGAGCTAATTCAATCAAGGAAACACTGCATGTTGGTGAAGGGCATATTGAAGAAGGATCAGCCGAGTGGTTCTTGTGGGAGAACAACTCCATTTGGCTCACTAACTTCACACACCATCAGGCTTCCAAGCAGCTCTCAAGGAAACTCAGTTTTCACACTCTATGCTTAGTGCCCTTTCACTGCATTATCTAGGAATGAACCTGGTAGAGCATCCCACACAAACGAATGCTCCACATGCGGGTTTCACATGCCACCAACTCCACATTCACAGGCAACTTCAGCGCCACAGCCGTTTTCAGATAGCCCTCAATGCAAAGGCTCTAGATGCAAATATTGGTGTGAGAGCTAATTCAATCAAGGAAACACTGCATGTTGGTGAAGGGCATATTGAAGAAGGATCAGCCGAGTGGTTCTTGTGGGAGAACAACTCCATTTGGCTCACTAACTTCACACACCATCAGGCTTCCAAGCAGCTCTCAAGGAAACTCAGTTTTCACACTCTATGCTTAGTGCCCTTTGAGTGCATTATCTAGGAATGAATCTAGTAGAGCATCCCACACAAACGAATGCTCCACATGCGGGTTTCACATGCCACCAACTCCACATTCACAGGCAACTTCAGCGCCACAGCCGTTTTCAGATAGCCCTCAATGCAAAGGCTCTAGACGCAAATATTGGTGTGAGAGCTAATTCAATCAAGGAAACACTGCATGTTGGTGAAGGGCATATTGAAGAAGGATTAGCCAAGTGGTTCTTGTGGGAGAACAACTCCATTTGCCTCACTAACTTCACACACCATCAGGCTTCCAAGCAGCTCTCAAGGAAACTCAGTTTTCACACTCTATGCTTAGTGCCCTTTGAGTGCCTTGGATTTAAATGAAGCTTGGTGAGCATCCCACTCAAACGAATGCTCCACATGCGGGTTTCACATGCCACCAATTCCACATTCACAGGCAACTTCAGTGCCACAGCCGCTTTCAGATAGCCCTCAATGCAAAGGCTCTAGACGCAAATATTGGTGTGAGAGCTAATTCAATCAAGGAAACACTGCATGTTGGTGAAGGGCATATTGAAGAAGGATCAGCCAAGTGGTTCTTGTGGGAGAACAACTCCATTTGGCTCACTAACTTCAGACACCATCAGGCTTCCAAGCAGCTCTCAAGGAAACTCAGTTTTCACACTCTATGCTTAGTGCCCTTTGAGTGCATTATCTAGGAATGAACCTGGTAGAGCATCCCACACAAACGAATGCTCCACATGCGGGTTTCACATGCCACCAACTCCACATTCACAGGCAACTTCAGCGCCACAGCCGTTTTCAGATAGCCCTCAATGCAAAGGCTCTAGACGCAAATATTGGTGTGAGAGCTAATTCAATCAAGGAAACACTGCATGTTGGTGAAGGGCATATTGAAGAAGGATCAGCCGAGTGGTTCTTGTGGGAGAACAACTCCATTTGGCTCACTAACTTCACACACCATCAGGCTTCCAAGCAGCTCTCAAGGAAACTCAGTTTTCACACTCTATGCTTAGTGCCCTTTGAGTGCCTGGGACTGAAATGAAGCTTGCTGAGCATCCCACACAAACGAATGCTCCACATGCGGGTTTCACATGCCACCAACTCCACATTCACAGGCAACTTCAGCGCCACAGCCGTTTTCAGATAGCCCTCAATGCAAAGGCTCTAGACGCAAATATTGTTGTGAGAGCTAATTCAATCAAGGAAACACTGCATGTTGGTGAAGGGCATATTGAAGAAGGATTAGCCAAGTGGTTCTTGTGGGAGAACAACTCCATTTGCCTCACTAACTTCACACACCATCAGGCTTCCAAGCAGCTCTCAAGGAAACTCAGTTTTCACACTCTATGCTTAGTGCCCTTTGAGTGCATTATCTAGGAATGAACCTGGTAGAGCATCCCACACAAAAGAATGCTCCACATGCGGGTTTCACATGCCACCAACTCCACATTCACAGGCAACTTCAGCGCCACAGCCGTTTTCAGATAGCCCTCAATGCAAAGGCTCTAGACGCAAATATTGGTGTGAGAGCTAATTCAATCAAGGAAACACTGCATGTTGGTGAAGGGCATATTGAAGAAGGATCAGCCGAGTGGTTCTTGTGGCAGAACAACTCCATTTGGCTCACTAACTTCAGACACCATCAGGCTTCCAAGCAGCTCTCAAGGAAACTCAGTTTTCACACTCTATGCTTAGTGCCCTTTGAGTGCATTATCTAGGAATGAACCTGTTAGAGCATCCCACACAAAAGAATGCTCCACATGCGGTTTTCACATGCCACCAACTCCACATTCACAGGCAACTTCAGCGCCACAGCCATTTTCAGATAGCCCTCAATGCAAAGGCTCTAGACGCAAATATTGTTGTGAGAGCTAATTCAATCAAGGAAACACTGCATGTTGGTGAAGGGCATATTGAAGAAGGATCAGCTGAGTGGTTCTTGTGGGAGAACAACTCCATTTGGTTCACTAACTTCACACACCATCAGGCTTCCAAGCAGCTCTCAAGGAAACTCAGTTTTCACACTCTATGCTTAGTGCCCTTTGTGTGCCTAGGACTGAAATGAATCTTGGTGAGCATCCCACACAAACGAATGCTCCACATGCGTGTTTCACATGCCAAAAACTCCACATTCTCAGGCAACTTTAGCGCCACAGCCATTTTCAGATAGCCCTCAATGCAAAGGCTCTAGACGCAAATATTGGTGTGAGAGCTAATTCAATCAAGGAAACACTGCATGTTGGTGAAGGGCATATTGAAGAAGGATCAGCCGAGTGGTTCTTGTGGGAGAACAACTCCATTTGGCTCACTAACTTCACACACCATCAGGCTTCCAAGCAGCTCTCAAGGAAACTCAGTTTTCACACTCTATGCTTAGTGCCCTTTCACTGCATTATCTAGGAATGAACCTGGTAGAGCATCCCACACAAACGAATGCTCCACATGCGGGTTTCACATGCCACCAACTCCACATTCACAGGCAACTTCAGCGCCACAGGTGTTTTCAGATAGCCCTCAATGCAAAGGCTCTAGATGCAAATATTGGTGTGAGAGCTAATTCAATCAAGGAAACACTGCATGTTGGTGAAGGGCATATTGAAGAAGGATCAGCCGAGTGGTTCTTGTGGGAGAACAACTCCATTTGGCTCACTAACTTCACACACCATCAGGCTTCCAAGCAGCTCTCAAGGAAACTCAGTTTTCACACTCTATGCTTAGTGCCCTTTGAGTGCATTATCTAGGAATGAATCTAGTAGAGCATCCCACACAAACGAATGCTCCACATGCGGGTTTCACATGCCACCAACTCCACATTCACAGGCAACTTCTGCGCCACAGCCGTTTTCAGATAGCCCTCAATGCAAAGGCTCTAGACGCAAATATTGGTGTGAGAGCTAATTCAATCAAGGAAACACTGCATGTTGGTGAAGGGCATATTGAAGAAGGATTAGCCAAGTGGTTCTTGTGGGAGAACAACTCCATTTGCCTCACTAACTTCACACACCATCAGGCTTCCAAGCAGCTCTCAAGGAAACTCAGTTTTCACACTCTATGCTTAGTGCCCTTTGTGTGCCTTGGATTTAAATGAAGCTTGGTGAGCATCCCACACAAACGAATGCTCCACATGCGGGTTTCACATGCCACCAACTCCACATTCTCAGGCAACTTCAGCGCCACAGCCATTTTCAGATAGCCCTCAATGCAAAGGCTCTAGATGTAAATATTGTTGTGAGAGCTAATTCAATCAAGGAAACACTGCATATTGGTGAAGGGCATATTGAAGAAGAATCAGCCGAGTGGTCCTTGTGGGAGAACAACTCCATTTGGCTCACTAACTTCACACACCATCAGGCTTCCAAGCAGCTCTCAAGGAAACTCAGTTTTCACACTCTATGCTTAGTGCCCTTTGAGTGCCTAGGACTGAAATGAATCTTGGTGAGCATCCCACACAAACGAATGCTCCACATGCGGGTTTCACATGCCACCAACTCCACATTCTCAGGCAACTTCAGCGCCACAGCCATTTTCAGATAGCCCTCAATGCAAAGGCTCTAGACGCAAATATTGGTGTGAGAGCTAATTCAATCAAGGAAACACTGCATGTTGGTGAAGGGCATATTGAAGAAGGATCAGCAAAGTGCATCCTGTGGGAGAACAACTCCATTTGCCTCACTAACTTCACACACCATCAGGCTTCCAAGCAGCTCTCAAGGAAACTCAGTTTTCACACTCTATGCTTAGTGCCCTTTGAGTGCATTATCTAGGAATGAACCTGGTAGAGCATCCCACACAAACGAATGCTCCACATGCGTGTTTCACATGCCACCAACTCCACATTCTCAGGCAACTTCAGTGCCACAGCCATTTTCAGATAGCCCTCAATGCAAAGCCTCTAGATGTAAATATTGGTGTGAGAGCTAATTCAATCAAGGAAACACTGCATATTGGTGAAGGGCATATTGAAGAAGAATCAGCCGAGTGGTTCTTGTGGGAGAACAACTCCATTTGGCTCACTAACTTCACACACCATCAGGCCTTCCAAGCAGCTCTCAAGGAAACTCAGTTTTCACACTCTATGCTTAGTGCCCTTTGAGTGCCTAGGACTGAAATGAATCTTGGTGAGCATCCCACACAAACGAATGCTCCACATGCGGGTTTCACATGCCACCAACTCCACATTCTCAGGCAACTTCAGCGCCACAGCCATTTTCAGATAGCCCTCAATGCAAAGGCTCTAGACGCAAATATTGGTGTGAGAGCTAATTCAATCAAGGAAACACTGCATGTTGGTGAAGGGCATATTGAAGAAGGATCAGCCGAGTGGTTCTTTTGGGAGAACAACTCCATTTGGCTCACTAACTTCACACACCATCAGCTTCCAAGCAGCTCTCAAGGAAACTCAGTTTTCACACTCTATGCTTAGTGCCCTTTGAGTGCATTATCTA
>NW_026698548.1:0-51031 GCF_030435755.1 Ochotona princeps
TGTATGGCTAGGACTGAAATGAACCTCGTAGAGCATCCCACACAAACGAATGCTCCACATGCGGGTTTCACATGCCACCAATTCCACATTCACAGGCAACTTCAGCGCCACAGCCGTTTTCAGATAGCCCTCAATGCAAAGGCTCTAGACGCAAATATTGGTGTGAGAGCTAATTCAATCAAGGAAACACTGCATGTTGGTGAAGGGCATATTGAAGAAGGATCAGCCGAGTGGTTCTTGTGGGAGAACAACTCCATTTGGCTCACTAACTTCACACACCATCAGGCTTCCAAGCAGCTCTCAAGGAAACTCAGTTTTCACACTCTATGCTTAGTGCCCTTTGAGTGCATTATCTAGGAATGAACCTGGTAGAGCATCCCACACAAACGAATGCTCCACATGCGGGTTTCACATGCCACCAACTCCACATTCACAGGCAACTTCAGCGCCACAGCCGTTTCAGATAGCCCTCAATGCAAAGGCTCTAGAAGCAAATATTGGTGTGAGAGCTAATTCAATCAAGGAAACACTGCATGTTGGTGAAGGGCATATTGAAGAAGGATCAGCCGAGTGGTTCTTGTGGGAGAACAACTCCATTTGGCTCACTAACTTCACACACCATCAGGCTTCCAAGCAGCTCTCAAGGAAACTCAGTTTTCACACTCTATGCTTAGTGCCCTTTGTATGCCTAGGACTGAAAAGAAGCTTGGAGAGCATCCCACACAATTGAATGCTCCACATGCGGGTTTCACATGCCACCAACTCCACATTCTCAGGCAACTTCAGCGCCACAGCCGTTTTGAGATAGCCCTCAATGCAAAGGCTCTAGACGCAAATATTGGTGTGAGAGCTAATTCAATCAAGGAAACACTGCATGTTGGTGAAGGGCCTATTGAAAAAGGATCAGTAGAGTGGTTCTTGTGGGAGAACAACTCCATTTGGCTCACTAACTTCACACACCATCAGGCTTCCAAGCAGCTCTCAAGGAAACTCAGTTTTCACACTCTATGCTTAGTGCCCTTTGTATGCCTAGGACTGAAAAGAAGCTTGGAGAGCATCCCACACAAATGAATGCTCCACATGCGGGTTTCACATGCCACCAACTCCACATTCTCAGGCAACTTCAGCGCCACAGCCGTTTTGAGATAGCCCTCAATGCAAAGGCTCTAGACGCAAATATTGGTGTGAGAGCTAATTCAATCAAGGAAACACTGCATGTTGGTGAAGGGCATATTGAAGAAGGATCAGCCGAGTGGTTCTTGTGGGAGAACAACTCCGTTTGGCTCACTAACTTCACACACCATCAGGCTTTAAAGCAGCTCTCAAGGAAACTCAGTTTTCACACTCTATGCTTAGTGCTCTTTGTGTGCCTAGGACTGAAATGAAGCTTGGTCAGCATCCCACACAAACGAATGCTCCACATGCGGGTTTCACATGCCACCAACTCCACATTCACAGGCAACTTCAGCGCCACAGCCGTTTTCAGATAGCCCTCAATGCAAAGGATCTAGACGCAAATATTGGTGTGAGAGCTAATTCAATCAAGGAAACACTGCATGTTGGTGAAGGGCATATTGAAGAAGGATCAGCCGAGTGCTTCTTGTGGGAGAACAACTCCATTTGGCTCACTAACTTCACACACCATCAGGCTTCCAAGCAGCTCTCAAGGAAACTCAGTTTTCACACTCTATGCTTAGTGTCCTTTGAGTGGAGTATCTAGGAATGAACCTGGTAGAGCATCCCACACAAACGAATGCTCCACATGCGGGTTTCACATGCCACCAACTCCACATTCTCAGGCAACTCCAGCGCCACAGCCGTTTTCATATAGCCCTCAATGCAAAGGCTCTAGACGCAAATATTGGTGTGAGAGTTAATTCAATCAAGGAAACACTGCATGTTGGTGAAGGGCATATTGAAGAAGGATCAGCTGAGTGGTTCTTGTGGGAGAACAACTCCATTTGGCTCACTAACTTCACACACCATCAGGCTTCCAAGCAGCTCTCAAGGAAACTCAGTTTTCACACTCTATGCTTAGTGCCCTTTGAGTGCCTAGGACTGAAATGAATCTTGGAGAGCATCCCACACAAACGAATGCTCCACATGCGGGTTTCACATGCCACCAACTCCACATTCACAGGCAACTTCAGCGCCACAGCCATTTTCAGATAGCCCTCAATGCAAAGGCTCTAGACGCAAATATTGGTGTGAGAGCTAATTCAATCAAGGAAACACTGCATGTTGGTGAAGGGCATATTGAAGAAGGATCGGCTGAGTGGTTCTTGTGGGAGAACAACTCCATTTGGCTCACTAACTTGACATACCATCAGGCTTCCAAGCAGCTCTCAAGGAAACTCAGTTTTCACACTCTATGCTTAGTGCTCTTTGTGTGCCTAGGACTGAAATGAAGCTTGGTCAGCATCCCACACAAACGAATGCTCCACATGCGGATTTCACATGCCACCAACTCCACATTCTCAGGCAACTCCAGCGCCACAGCCGTTTTCAGATAGCCCTCAATGCAAAGGCTCTAGACGCAAATATTGGTGTGAGAGCTAATTCAATCAAGGAAACACTGCATGTTGGTGAAGGGCATATTGAAGAAGGATCAGCCGAGTGGTTCTTGTGGGAGAACAACTCCATTTGGCTCACTAACTTCACACACCATCAGGCTTCCAAGCAGCTCTCAAGGAAACTCAGTTTTCACACTCTATGCTTAGTGCCCTTTGAGTGCATTATCTAGGAATGAACCTGGTAGAGCATCCCACACAAACGAATGCTCCACATGCGGATTTCACTTGCCACCAACTCCACATTCTCAGGCAACTTCAGCGCCACAGCCGTTTTGAGATAGCCCTCAATGCAAAGGCTCTAGACGCAAATATTGGTGTGAGAGCTAATTCAATCAAGGAAACACTGCATGTTGGTGAAGGGCATATTGAAAAGGGATCAGCCGAGTGGTTCTTGTGGGAGAACAACTCCATTTGGCTCACTAACTTCACACACCATCAGGCTTCCAAGCAGCTCTCAAGGAAACTCAGTTTTCACACTCTATGCTTAGTGCCCTTTGTATGCCTAGGACTGAAAAGAAGCTTGGAGAGCATCCCACACAAACGAATGCTCCACATGCGGGTTTCACATGCCACCAACTCCACATTCACAGGCAACTTCAGCGCCACAGCCGTTTTGAGATAGCCCTCAATGCAAAGGCTCTAGACGCAAATATTGGTGTGAGAGCTAATTCAATCAAGGAAACACTGCATATTGGTGAAGGGCATATTGAAGAAGGATCAGCCGAGTGGTTCTTGTGGGAGAACAACTCCATTTGGCTCACTAACTTCACACATCATCAGGCTTCCAAGCAGCTCTCAAGGAAACTCAGTTTTCACACTCTATGCTTAGTGCTCTTTGTGTGCCTAGGACTGAAATGAAGCTTGGTCAGCAACCCACACAAACGAATGCTCCACATGCGGGTTTCACATGCCACCAACTCCACATTCACAGGCAACTTCAGCGCCACAGCCGTTTTGAGATAGCCCTCAATGCAAAGGCTCTAGACGCAAATATTGGTGTGAGAGCTAATTCAATCAAGGAAACACTGCATGTTGGTGAAGGGCATATTGAAGAAGGATCAGCCGAGTGGTTCTTGTGGGAGAACAACTCCATTTGGCTCACTAACTTCACACACCATCAGGCTTCCAAGCAGCTCTCAAGGAAACTCAGTTTTCACACTCTATGCTTAGTGACCTTTGAGTGCATTATCTAGGAATGAACCTGGTAGAGCATCCCACACAAACGAATGCTCCAAATGCGGGTTTCACATGCCACCAACTCCACATTCACAGGCAACTTCAGCGCCACAGCCGTTTTCAGATAGCCCTCAATGCAAAGGCTCTAGACGCAAATATTGGTGTGAGAGCTAAATCAATCAAGGAAACACTACATGTTGGTGAAGGGCATATTGAAGAAGGATCAGCCGAGTGGTTCTTGTGGGAGAACAACTCCATTTGGCTCACTAACTTGACACACCATCAGGCTTCCAATCAGCTCTAAAGGAAACTCAGTTTTCACACTCTATGGTTAGTGCTCTTTGTGTGCCTAGGACTGAAATGAAGCTTGGTCAGCATCCCAAACAAACGAATTTTCCACATGCGGGTTTCACATGCCACCAACTCCACATTCACAGGCAACTTCAGCGCCACAGCCGTTTTCAGATAGCCCTCAATGCAAAGGCTCTAGAAGCAAATATTGGTGTGAGAGCTAATTCAATCAAGGAAACACTGCATGTTGGTGAAGGGCATATTGAAGAAGGATCAGCCGAGTGGTTCTTGTGGGAGAACAACTCCATTTGGCTCACTAACTTCACAAACCATCAGGCTTCCAAAGGGTTCTTTGGCTCACTAACTTCACACACCATCAGGCTTCCAAGCAGCTCTCAAGGAAACTCAGTTTTTACCCTCTATGATTAGTGCCCTTTGAGTGAATTATCTAGGAATGAACCTGGTACAGCACCCCACACAAATGAATGCTCCAGATGCGGGTTTCACATGCCACCAACTCAACATTCACAGGCAACTTCAGTGCCACAGCTGTTTTCAGATAGCCCTCAATGCAAAGGCTCTAGACGCAAATATTGGAGTGAGAGCTAATTCAATCAAGGAAACACTGCATGTTGGTGAAGGGCATATTGAAGAAGGATCAGCCGAGTGGTTCTTGTGGGAGAACTCCATTTGGCTCACTAACTTCACACACCATCAGGCTTCCAAGCAGCTCTCAAGGAAACTCAGTTTTCACACTCTATGCTTAGTGCCCTTTGAATGGCTAGGACTGAAATGAACCTGGTAGAGCATCCCACACAAACGAATGCTCCACATGCGGGTTTCACATGCCACCAACTCCACATTCACAGGCAACTCCAGCGCCACAGCCGTTTTCAGATAGCCCTCAATGCAAAGGCTCTAGACGCAAATATTGGTGTGAGAGCTAATTCAATCAAGGAAACACTGCATGTTGGTGAAGGGCATATTGAAGAAGGATCAGCCGAGTGGTTCTTGTGGGAGAACAACTCCATTTGGCTCACTAACTTCACACACCATCAGGCTTCCAATCAGCTCTCAAGAAAACTCAGTTTTCACACTCTATGCTTAGTGCTCTTTGTGTGCCTAGGACTGAAATGAAGCTTGGTCAGCATCCCACACAAACGAATGCTCCACATGCGGGTTTCACATGCCACCAACTCCACATTCACAGGCAACTTCAGCGCCACAGCCGTTTTCAGATAGCCCTCAATGCAAAGGCTCTAGACGCAAATATTGGTGTGAGAGCTAATTCAATCAAGGAAACACTGCATGTTGGTGAAGGGCATATTGAAGAAGGATCAGCCGAGTGGTTCTTGTGGGAGAACAACTCCATTTGGCTCACTAACTTCACACACCATCAGGCTTCCAAAGGGTTCTTTGGCTCACTAACTTCACACACCATCAGGCTTCCAAGCAGCTCTCAAGGAAACTCAGTTTTTATACTCTATGCTTAGTGACCTTTGAGTACATTATCTAGGAATGAACCTGGTAGAGCATCCCACACAAACGAATGCTCCAGATGCGGGTTTCACATGCCACCAACTCCACATTCACAGGCAACTTCAGTGCCACAGCTGTTTTCAGATAGCCCTCAATGCAAAGGCTCTAGACACAAATATTGGTGTGAGAGCTAATTCAATCAAGGAAACACTGCATGTTGGTGAAGGGCATATTGAAGAAGGATCAGCCGAGTGGTTCTTGTGTGAGAACTCCATTTGGCTCACTAACTTCACACACCATCAGGCTTCCAAGCAGCTCTCAAGGAAACTCAGTTTTCACACTCTATGCTTAGTGCCCTTTGTATGGCTAGGACTGAAATGAACCTGGTAGAGCATCCCACACAAACGAATGCTCCACATGCGGGTTTCACATGCCACCAACTCCACATTCACAGGCAACTTCAGCGCCACAGCCGTTTTCAGATAGCCCTCAATGTAAAGGCTCTAGACGCAAATATTGGTGTGAGAGCTAATTCAATCAAGGAAACACTGCATGTTGGTGAAGGGCATATTGAAGAAGGATCAGCCGAGTGGTTCTTGTGGGTGAACAACTCCATTTGGCTCACTAACTTCACACACCATCAGGCTTCCAATCAGCTCTCAAGGAAACTCAGTTTTCACACTCTATGGTTAGTGCTCTTTGTGTGCCTAGGACTGAAATGAAGCTTGCTCAGCATCCCACACAAACGAATGCTCCACATGCGGGTTTCACATGCCACCAACTCCACATTCACAGGCAACTTCAGCGCCACAGCCATTTTCAGATAGCCCTCAATGCAAAGGCTCTAGACGCAAATATTGGTGTGAGAGCTAATTCAATCAAGCAAACACTGCATGTTGGTGAAGGGCATATTGAAGAAGGATCAGCCGAGTGGTTCTTGTGGGAGAACAACTCGATTTGGCTCACTAACTTCACAAACCATCAGGCTTCCAAAGGGTTCTTTGGCTCACTAACTTCACACACCATCAGGCTTCCAAGCAGCTCTCAAGGAAACTCAGTTTTTACCCTCTATGCTTAGTGCCCTTTGAGTGCATTATCTAGGAATGTACCTGGTAGAGCATCCCACACAAATGAATGCTCCAGATGCGGGTTTCACATGCCACCAACTCAACATTCTCAGGCAACTTCAGTGCCACAGCTGTTTTCAGATAGCCCTCAATGCAAAGGCTCTAGACACAAATATTGGTGTGAGAGCTAATTCAATCAAGGAAACACTGCATGTTGGTGAAGGGCATATTGAAGAAGGATCAGCCGAGTGGTTCTTGTGGGAGAACTCCATTTGGCTCACTAACTTCACACACCATCAGGCTTCCAAGCAGCTCTCAAGGAAACTCAGTTTTCACACTCTATGCTTAGTGCCCTTTTTATTTCTAGGACTGAAATGAACCTGGTAGAGCATCCCACACAAATGAATGCTCCACATGCGGGTTTCACATGCCACCAACTCCACATTCACAGGCAACTTCAGCGCCACAGCCGTTTTCAGATAGCCCTCAATGCAAAGGCTCTAGACGCAAATATTGGTGTGAGAGCTAATTCAATCAAGGAAACACTGCATGTTGGTGAAGGGCATATTGAAGAAGGATCAGCCGAGTGCTTCTTGTGGGAGAACAACTCCATTTGGCTCACTAACTTCACACACCATCAGGCTTCCAAAGGGTTCTTTGGCTCACTAACTTCACACACCATCAGGCTTCCAAGCAGCTCTCAAGGAAACTCAGTTTTTACACTCTATGCTTAGTGCCCTTTGAGTGCATTATCTAGGAATGAACCTGGTAGAGCATCCCACACAAATGAATGCTCCAGATGCGGATTTCACATGCCACCAACTCCACATTCACAGGCAACTTCAGTGCCACAGCTGTTTTCAGATAGCCCTCAATGCAAAGGCTCTAGACGCAAATATTGGTGTGAGAGCTAATTCAATCAAGGAAACACTGCATGTTGGTGAAGGGCATATTGAAGAAGGATCAGCCGAGTGGTTCTTGTGGGAGAACAACTCCATTTGGCTCACTAACTTCACACACCATCAGGCTTCCTAGCAGCTCTCAAGGAAACTCAGTTTTCACACTCTATGCTTAGTGACCTTTGTATGGCTAGGACTGAAATGAACCTCGTAGAGCATCCCACACAAACGAATGCTCCACATGCGGGTTTCACATGCCACCAATTCCACATTCACAGGCAACTTCAGCGCCACAGCCGTTTTCAGATAGCCCTCAATGCAAAGGCTCTAGACGCAAATATTGGTGTGAGAGCTAATTCAATCAAGGAAACACTGCATGTTGGTGAAGGGCATATTGAAGAAGGATCAGCCGAGTGGTTCTTGTGGGAGAACAACTCCATTTGGCTCACTAACTTCACACACCATCAGGCTTCCAAGCAGCTCTCAAGGAAACTCAGTTTTCACACTCTATGCTTAGTGCCCTTTGAGTGCATTATCTAGGAATGAACCTGGTAGAGCATCCCACACAAACGAATGCTCCACATGCGGGTTTCACATGCCACCAACTCCACATTCACAGGCAACTTCAGCGCCACAGCCGTTTCAGATAGCCCTCAATGCAAAGGCTCTAGAAGCAAATATTGGTGTGAGAGCTAATTCAATCAAGGAAACACTGCATGTTGGTGAAGGGCATATTGAAGAAGGATCAGCCGAGTGGTTCTTGTGGGAGAACAACTCGATTTGGCTCACTAACTTCACAAACCATCAGGCTTCCAAAGGGTTCTTTGGCTCACTAACTTCACACACCATCAGGCTTCCAAGCAGCTCTCAAGGAAACTCAGTTTTTACCCTCTATGCTTAGTGCCCTTTGAGTGCATTATCTAGGAATGTACCTGGTAGAGCATCCCACACAAATGAATGCTCCAGATGCGGGTTTCACATGCCACCAACTCCACATTCACAGGCAACTTCAGTGCCACAGCTGTTTTCAGATAGCCCTCAATGCAAAGGCTCTAGACGCAAATATTGGTGTGAGAGCTAATTCAATCAAGGAAACACTGCATGTTGGTGAAGGGCATATTGAAGAAGGATCAGCCGAGTGGTTCTTGTGGGAGAACTCCATTTGGCTCACTAACTTCACACACCATCAGGCTTCCAAGCAGCTCTCAAGGAAACTCAGTTTTCACACTCTATGCTTAGTGCCCTTTGAGTGCATTATCTAGGAATGAACCTGGTAGAGCATCCCACACAAACGAATGCTCCACATGCGGGTTTCACATGCCACCAACTCCACATTCACAGGCAACTTCAGCGCCACAGCCGTTTTCAGATAGCCCTCAATGCAAAGGCTCTAGACGCAAATATTGGTGTGAGAGATAATTCAATCAAGGAAACACTGCATGTTGGTGAAGGGCATATTGAAGAAGGATCAGCCGAGTGGTTCTTGTGGGAGAACAACTCCATTTGGCTCACTAACTTCACACACCATCAGGCTTCCAAGCAGCTCTCAAGGAAACTCAGTTTTCACACTCTATGCTTAGTGCTCTTTGTGTGCCTAGGACTGAAATGAAGCTTGTCAGCATCCCACACAAACGAATGCTCCACATGCGGGTTTCACATGCCACCAACTCCACATTCACAGGCAACTTCAGCGCCACAGCCGTTTTCAGATAGCCCTCAATGCAAAGGCTCTGGACGCAAATATTGGTGTGAGAGCTAATTCAATCAAGGAAACACTGCATGTTGGTGAAGGGCATATTGAAGAAGGATCAGCCGAGTGGTTCTTGTGGGAGAACAACTCCATTTGGCTCACTAACTTCACACACCATCAGGCTTCCAAGCAGCTCTCAAGGAAACTCAGTTTTCACACTCTATGCTTAGTGTCCTTTTAGTGGAGTATCTAGGAATGAACCTGGTAGAGCATCCCACACAAACGAATGCTCCACATGCGGGTTTCACATGCCACCAACTCCACATTCTCAGGCAACTCCAGCGCCACAGCCGTTTTCAGATAGCCCTCAATGCAAAGGCTCTAGACGCAAATATTGGTGTGAGAGCTAATTCAATCAAGGAAACACTGCATGTTGGTGAAGGGCATATTGAAGAAGGATCAGCTGAGTGGTTCTTGTGGGAGAACAACTCCATTTGGCTCACTAACTTCACACACCATCAGGCTTCCAAGCAGCTCTCAAGGAAACTCAGTTTTCACACTCTATGCTTAGTGCCCTTTGAGTGCCTAGGACTGAAATGAATCTTGGAGAGCATCCCACACAAACGAATGCTCCACATGCGGGTTTCACAAGCCACCAACTCCACATTCACAGGCAACTTCAGCGCCACAGCCATTTTCAGATAGCCCTCAATGCAAAGGCTCTAGACGCAAATATTGGTGTGAGAGCTAATTCAATCAAGGAAACACTGCATGTTGGTGAAGGGCATATTGAAGAAGGATCAGCCGAGTGGTTCTTGTGGGAGAACAACTCCATTTGGCTCACTAACTTGACATACCATCAGGCTTCCAAGCAGCTCTCAAGGAAACTCAGTTTTCACACTCTATGCTTAGTGCTCTTTGTGTGCCTAGGACTGAAATGAAGCTTGGTCAGCATCCCACACAAACGAATGCTCCACATGCGGATTTCACATGCCACCAACTCCACATTCTCAGGCAACTCCAGCGCCACAGCCGTTTTCAGATAGCCCTCAATGCAAAGGCTCTAGACGCAAATATTGGTGTGAGAGCTAATTCAATCAAGGAAACACTGCATGTTGGTGAAGGGCATATTGAAGAAGGATCAGCCGAGTGGTTCTTGTGGGAGAACAACTCCATTTGGCTCACTAACTTCACACACCATCAGGCTTCCAAGCAGCTCTCAAGGAAACTCAGTTTTCACACTCTATGCTTAGTGCCCTTTGAGTGCATTATCTAGGAATGAACCTGGTAGAGCATCCCACACAAACGAATGCTCCACATGCGGATTTCACTTGCCACCAACTCCACATTCTCAGGCAACTTCAGCGCCACAGCCGTTTTCAGATAGCCCTCAATGCAAAGGCTCTAGACGCAAATATTGGTGTGAGAGCTAATTCAATCAAGGAAACACTGCATGTTGGTGAAGGGCATATTGAAAAGGGATCAGCCGAGTGGTTCTTGTGGGAGAACAACTCCATTTGGCTCACTAACTTCACACACCATCAGGCTTCCAAGCAGCTCTCAAGGAAACTCAGTTTTCACACTCTATGCTTAGTGCCCTTTGTATGCCTAGGACTGAAAAGAAGCTTGGAGAGCATCCCACACAAACGAATGCTCCACATGCGGGTTTCACATGCCACCAACTCCACATTCACAGGCAACTTCAGCGCCACAGCCGTTTTCAGATAGCCCTCAATGCAAAGGCTCCAGACGCAAATATTGGTGTGAGAGCTAATTCAATCAAGGAAACACTGCATATTGGTGAAGGGCATATTGAAGAAGGATCAGCCGAGTGGTTCTTGTGGGAGAACAACTCCATTTGGCTCACTAACTTCACACACCATCAGGCTTCCAAGCAGCTCTCAAGGAAACTCAGTTTTCACACTCTATGCTTAGTGCTCTTTGTGTGCCTAGGACTGAAATGAAGCTTGGTCAGCAACCCACACAAACGAATGCTCCACATGCGGGTTTCACATGCCACCAACTCCACATTCACAGGCAACTTCAGCGCCACAGCCGTTTTCAGATAGCCCTCAATGCAAAGGCTCTAGACGCAAATATTGGTGTGAGAGCTAATTCAATCAAGGAAACACTGCATGTTGGTGAAGGGCATATTGAAGAAGGATCAGCCGAGTGGTTCTTGTGGGAGAACAACTCCATTTGGCTCACTAACTTCACACACCATCAGGCTTCCAAGCAGCTCTCAAGGAAACTCAGTTTTCACACTCTATGCTTAGTGCCCTTTGAGTGCCTAGGACTGAAAAGAAGCTTGGAGAGCATCCCACACAAACGAATGCTCCACATGCGGGTTTCACATGCCACCAACTCCACACTCACAGGCAACTTCAGCGCCACAGCCGTTTTCAGATAGCCCTCAATGCAAAGTCTCTAGACGCAAATATTGGTGTGAGAGCTAATTCAATCAAGGAAACACTGCATGTTGGTGAAGGGCATATTGAAGAAGGTTCAGACGAGTGGTTCTTGTGGGAGAACAACTCCATTTGGCTCACTAACTTCACACACCATCAGGCTTCCAAGCAGCTCTCAAGGAAACTCAGTTTTCACACTCTATGCTTAGTGCCCTTTGAGTGCATTATCTAGGAATGAACCTGGTAGAGCATCCCACACAAACGAATGCTCCAAATGCGGGTTTCACATGCCACCAACTCCACATTCACAGGCAACTTCAGCGCCACAGCCGTTTTCAGATAGCCCTCAATGCAAAGGCTCTAGACGCAAATATTGGTGTGAGAGCTAATTCAATCAAGGAAACACTACATGTTGGTGAAGGGCATATTGAAGAAGGATCAGCCGAGTGGTTCTTGTGGGAGAACAACTCCATTTGGCTCACTAACTTCACACACCATCAGGCTTCCAAGCAGCTCTAAAGGAAACTCAGTTTTCACACTCTATGTTTAGTGCTCTTTGTGTGCCTAGGACTGAAATGAAGCTTGGTCAGCATCCCAAACAAACGAATGCTCCACATGCGGGTTTCACATGCCACCAACTCCACATTCACAGGCAACTTCAGCGCCACAGCCGTTTTCAGATAGCCCTCAATGCAAAGGCTCTAGAAGCAAATATTGGTGTGAGAGCTAATTCAATCAAGGAAACACTGCATGTTGGTGAAGGGCATATTGAAGAAGGATCAGCCGAGTGGTTCTTGTGGGAGAACAACTCCATTTGGCTCACTAACTTCACACACCATCAGGCTTCCAAGCAGCTCTCAAGGAAACTCAGTTTTCACACTCTATGCTTAGTGCTCTTTGTGTGCCTAGGACTGAAATGATCTTGGTCCGCATTCCACACAAACGAATGCTCCACATGCGGGTTTCACATGCCACCAACTCCACATTCACAGGCAACTTCAGCGCCACAGCCGTTTTCAGATAGCCCTCAATGCAAAGGCTCTAGACGCAAATATTGGTGTGAGAGCTAATTCAATGAAGGAAACACTGCATGTTGGTGAAGGGCATATTGAAGAAGGATCAGCCGAGTGGTTCTTGTGGGAGAACAACTCCATTTGGCTCACTAACTTCACACACCATCAGGCTTCCAAAGGGTTCTTTGGCTCACTAACTTCACACACCATCAGGCTTCCAAGCAGCTCTCAAGGAAACTCAGTTTTTATACTCTATGCTTAGTGCACTTTGAGTACATTATCTAGGAATGAACCTGGTAGAGCATCAAACACAAATGAATGCTCCAGATGCGGGTTTCACATGCCACCAACTCCACATTCACAAGCAACTTCAGTGCCACAGCTGTTTTCAGATAGCCCTCAATGCAAATTCTCTAGCCGCAAATATTGGTGTGAGAGCTAATTCAATCAAGGAAACACTGCATGTTGGTGAAAGGCATATTGAAGAAGGATCAGCCGAGTGGTTCTTGTGGGAGAACTCCATTTGGCTCACTAACTTCACACACCATCAGGCTTCCAAGCAGCTCTCAAGGAAACTCAGTTTTCACACTCTATGCTTAGTGCCCTTTGTATGGCTAGGACTGAAATGAACCTGGTGGAGCATCCCACACAAACGAATGCTCCACATGCGGGTTTCACATGCCACCAACTCCACATTCACAGGCAACTTCAGCGCCACAGCCGTTTTCAGATAGCCCTCAATGTAAAGGCTCTAGACGCAAATATTGGTGTGAGAGCTAATTCAATCAAGGAAACACTGCATGTTGGTGAAGGGCATATTGAAGAAGGATCAGCCGAGTGGTTCTTGTGGGTGAACAACTCCATTTGGCTCACTAACTTGACACACCATCAGGCTTCCAAGCAGCTCTCAAGGAAACTCAGTTTTCACACTCTATGGTTAGTGCTCTTTGTGTGCCTAGGACTGAAATGAAGCTTCGTCAGCATCCCAAACGAATGCTCCACATGCGGGTTTCACATGCCACCAACTCCACATTCACAGGCAACTTCAGCGCCACAGCCATTTTCAGATAGCCCTCAATGCAAAGGCTCTAGAACCAAATATTGGTGTGAGAGCTAATTCAATCAAGGAAACACTGCATGTTGGTGAAGGGCATATTGAAGAAGGATCAGCCGAGTGGTTCTTGTGGGAGAACAACTCCATTTGGCTCACTAACTTCACACACCATCAGGCTTCCAAGCAGCTCTCAAGGAAACTCAGTTTTCACACTCTATGCTTAGTGCCCTTTGAGTGCATTATCTAGGAATGAACCTGGTAGAGCATCCCACACAAACGAATGCTCCACATGCGGGTTTCACATGCCACCAACTCCACATTCACAGGCAACTTCAGCGCCACATCCGTTTTCAGATAGCCCTCAATGCAAAGGCTCTAGACGCAAATATTGGTGTGAGAGCTAATTCAATCAAGGAAACACTGCATGTTGGTGAAGGGCATATTGAAGAAGGATCAGCCGAGTGGTTCTTGTGGGAGAACAACTCCATTTGGCTCACTAACTTCACACACCATCAGGCTTCCAAGCAGCTCTCAAGGAAACTCAGTTTTCACACTCTATGCTTAGTGCTCTTTGTGTGCCTAGGACTGAAATGAAGCTTGGTCAGCATCCCACACAAACGAATGCTCCACATGCGGGTTTCACATGCCACCAACTCCACATTCACAGGCAACTTCAGCGCCACAGCCGTTTTCAGATAGCCCTCAATGCAAAGGCTCTGGACGCAAATATTGGTGTGAGAGCTAATTCAATCAAGGAAACACTGCATGTTGGTGAAGGGCATATTGAAGAAGGATCAGCCGAGTGGTTCTTGTGGGAGAACAACTCCATTTGGCTCACTAACTTCACACACCATCAGGCTTTAAAGCAGCTCTCAAGGAAACTCAGTTTTCACACTCTATGCTTAGTGCTCTTTGTGTGCCTAGGACTGAAATGAAGCTTGGTCAGCAACCCACACAAACGAATGCTCCACATGCGGGTTTCACATGCCACCAACTCCACATTCACAGGCAACTTCAGCGCCACAGCCGTTTTCAGATAGCCCTCAATGCAAAGGATCTAGACGCAAATATTGGTGTGAGAGCTAATTCAATCAAGGAAACACTGCATGTTGGTGAAGGGCATATTGAAGAAGGATCAGCCGAGTGGTTCTTGTGGGAGAACAACTCCATTTGGCTCACTAACTTCACACACCATCAGGCTTCCAAGCAGCTCTCAAGGAAACTCAGTTTTCACACTCTATGCTTAGTGTCCTTTGAGTGGAGTATCTAGGAATGAACCTGGTAGAGCATCCCACACAAACGAATGCTCCACATGCGGGTTTCACATGCCACCAACTCCACATTCTCAGGCAACTCCAACGCCACAGCCGTTTTCAGATAGCCCTCAATGCAAAGGCTCTAGACGCAAATATTGGTGTGAGAGCTAATTCAATCAAGGAAACACTGCATGTTGGTGAAGGGCATATTGAAGAAGGATCAGCCGAGTGGTTCTTGTGGGAGAACAACACCATTTGGCTCACTAACTTCACACACCATCAGGCTTCCAAGCAGCTCTCAAGGAAATTCAGTTTTCACACTCTATGCTTAGTGCCCTTTGAGTGCCTAGGACTGAAATGAATCTTGGAGAGCATCCCACACAAACGAATGCTCCACATTCGGGTTTCACAAGCCACCAACTCCACATTCACAGGCAACTTCAGCGCCACAGCCATTTTCAGATAGCCCTCAATGCAAAGGCTCTAGACGCAAATATTGGTGTGAGAGCTAATTCAATCAAGGAAACACTGCATGTTGGTGAAGGGCATATTGAAGAAGGATCGGCTGAGTGGTTCTTGTGGGAGAACAACTCCATTTGGCTCACTAACTTGACATACCATCAGGCTTCCAAGCAGCTCTCAAGGAAACTCAGTTTTCACACTCTATGCTTAGTGCTCTTTGTGTGCCTAGGACTGAAATGAAGCTTGGTCAGCATCCCACACAAACGAATGCTCCACATGCGGATTTCACATGCCACCAACTCCACATTCTCAGGCAACTCCAGCGCCACAGCCGTTTTCAGATAGCCCTCAATGCAAAGGCTCTAGACGCAAATATTGGTGTGAGAGCTAATTCAATCAAGGAAACACTGCATGTTGGTGAAGGGCATATTGAAGAAGGATCAGCCGAGTGGTTCTTGTGGGAGAACAACTCCATTTGGCTCACTAACTTCACACACCATCAGGCTTCCAAGCAGCTCTCAAGGAAACTCAGTTTTCACACTCTATGCTTAGTGCCCTTTGAGTGCATTATCTAGGAATGAACCTGGTAGAGCATCCCACACAAACGAATGCTCCACATGCGGATTTCACTTGCCACCAACTCCACATTCTCAGGCAACTTCAGCGCCACAGCCGTTTTCAGATAGCCCTCAATGCAAAGGCTCTAGACGCAAATATTGGTGTGAGAGCTAATTCAATCAAGGAAACACTGCATGTTGGTGAAGGGCATATTGAAAAGGGATCAGCCGAGTGGTTCTTGTGGGAGAGCAACTCCATTTGGCTCACTAACTTCACACACCATCAGGCTTCCAAGCAGCTCTCAAGGAAACTCAGTTTTCACACTCTATGCTTAGTGCTCTTTGTGTGCCTAGGACTGAAATGAAGCTTGGTCAGCAACCCACACAAACGAATGCTCCACATGCGGGTTTCACATGCCACCAACTCCACATTCACAGGCAACTTCAGCGCCACAGCCGTTTTCAGATAGCCCTCAATGCAAAGGATCTAGACGCAAATATTGGTGTGAGAGCTAATTCAATCAAGGAAACACTGCATGTTGGTGAAGGGCATATTGAAGAAGGATCAGCCGAGTGCTTCTTGTGGGAGAACAACTCCATTTGGCTCACTAACTTCACACACCATCAGGCTTCCAAGCAGCTCTCAAGGAAACTCAGTTTTCACACTCTATGCTTAGTGTCCTTTGAGTGGAGTATCTAGGAATGAACCTGGTAGAGCATCCCACACAAACGAATGCTCCACATGCGGGTTTCACATGCCACCAACTCCACATTCTCAGGCAACTCCAGCGCCACAGCCGTTTTCAGATAGCCCTCAATGCAAAGGCTCTAGACGCAAATATTGGTGTGAGAGCTAATTCAATCAAGGAAACACTGCATGTTGGTGAAGGGCATATTGAAGAAGGATCAGCTGAGTGGTTCTTGTGGGAGAACAACTCCATTTGGCTCACTAACTTCACACACCATCAGGCTTCCAAGCAGCTCTCAAGGAAACTCAGTTTTCACACTCTATGCTTAGTGCCCTTTGAGTGCCTAGGACTGAAATGAATCTTGGAGAGCATCCCACACAAACGAATGCTCCACATGCGGGTTTCACAAGCCACCAACTCCACATTCACAGGCAACTTCAGCGCCACAGCCATTTTCAGATAGCCCTCAATGCAAAGGCTCTAGACGCAAATATTGGTGTGAGAGCTAATTCAATCAAGGAAACACTGCATGTTGGTGAAGGGCATATTGAAGAAGGATCAGCCGAGTGGTTCTTGTGGGAGAACAACTCCATTTGGCTCACTAACTTGACATACCATCAGGCTTCCAAGCAGCTCTCAAGGAAACTCAGTTTTCACACTCTATGCTTAGTGCTCTTTGTGTGCCTAGGACTGAAATGAAGCTTGGTCAGCATCCCACACAAACGAATGCTCCACATGCGGATTTCACATGCCACCAACTCCACATTCTCAGGCAACTCCAGCGCCACAGCCGTTTTCAGATAGCCCTCAATGCAAAGGCTCTAGACGCAAATATTGGTGTGAGAGCTAATTCAATCAAGGAAACACTGCATGTTGGTGAAGGGCATATTGAAGAAGGATCAGCCGAGTGGTTCTTGTGGGAGAACAACTCCATTTGGCTCACTAACTTCACACACCATCAGGCTTCCAAGCAGCTCTCAAGGAAACTCAGTTTTCACACTCTATGCTTAGTGCCCTTTGAGTGCATTATCTAGGAATGAACCTGGTAGAGCATCCCACACAAACGAATGCTCCACATGCGGATTTCACTTGCCACCAACTCCACATTCTCAGGCAACTTCAGCGCCACAGCCGTTTTCAGATAGCCCTCAATGCAAAGGCTCTAGACGCAAATATTGGTGTGAGAGCTAATTCAATCAAGGAAACACTGCATGTTGGTGAAGGGCATATTGAAAAGGGATCAGCCGAGTGGTTCTTGTGGGAGAACAACTCCATTTGGCTCACTAACTTCACACACCATCAGGCTTCCAAGCAGCTCTCAAGGAAACTCAGTTTTCACACTCTATGCTTAGTGCCCTTTGTATGCCTAGGACTGAAAAGAAGCTTGGAGAGCATCCCACACAAACGAATGCTCCACATGCGGGTTTCACATGCCACCAACTCCACATTCACAGGCAACTTCAGCGCCACAGCCGTTTTCAGATAGCCCTCAATGCAAAGGCTCTAGACGCAAATATTGGTGTGAGAGCTAATTCAATCAAGGAAACACTGCATATTGGTGAAGGGCATATTGAAGAAGGATCAGCCGAGTGGTTCTTGTGGGAGAACAACTCCATTTGGCTCACTAACTTCACACACCATCAGGCTTCCAAGCAGCTCTCAAGGAAACTCAGTTTTCACACTCTATGCTTAGTGCTCTTTGTGTGCCTAGGACTGAAATGAAGCTTGGTCAGCAACCCACACAAACGAATGCTCCACATGCGGGTTTCACATGCCACCAACTCCACATTCACAGGCAACTTCAGCGCCACAGCCGTTTTGAGATAGCCCTCAATGCAAAGGCTCTAGACGCAAATATTGGTGTGAGAGCTAATTCAATCAAGGAAACACTGCATGTTGGTGAAGGGCATATTGAAGAAGGATCAGCCGAGTGGTTCTTGTGGGAGAACAACTCCATTTGGCTCACTAACTTCACACACCATCAGGCTTCCAAGCAGCTCTCAAGGAAACTCAGTTTTCACACTCTATGCTTAGTGCCCTTTGAGTGCCTAGGACTGAAAAGAAGCTTGGAGAGCATCCCACACAAACGAATGCTCCACATGCGGGTTTCACATGCCACCAACTCCACACTCACAGGCAACTTCAGCGCCACAGCCGTTTTCAGATAGCCCTCAATGCAAAGTCTCTAGACGCAAATATTGGTGTGAGAGCTAATTCAATCAAGGAAACACTGCATGTTGGTGAAGGGCATATTGAAGAAGGTTCAGACGAGTGGTTCTTGTGGGAGAACAACTCCATTTGGCTCACTAACTTCACACACCATCAGGCTTCCAAGCAGCTCTCAAGGAAACTCAGTTTTCACACTCTATGCTTAGTGCCCTTTGAGTGCATTATCTAGGAATGAACCTGGTAGAGCATCCCACACAAACGAATGCTCCAAATGCGGGTTTCACATGCCACCAACTCCACATTCACAGGCAACTTCAGCGCCACAGACGTTTTCAGATAGCCCTCAATGCAAAGGCTCTAGACGCAAATATTGGTGTGAGAGCTAATTCAATCAAGGAAACACTACATGTTGGTGAAGGGCATATTGAAGAAGGATCAGCCGAGTGGTTCTTGTGGGAGAACAACTCCATTTGGCTCACTAACTTCACACACCATCAGGCTTCCAAGCAGCTCTAAAGGAAACTCAGTTTTCACACTCTATGGTTAGTGCTCTTTGTGTGCCTAGGACTGAAATGAAGCTTGGTCAGCATCCCAAACAAACGAATGCTCCACATGCGGGTTTCACATGCCACCAACTCCACATTCACAGGCAACTTCAGCGCCACAGCCGTTTTCAGATAGCCCTCAATGCAAAGGCTCTAGAAGCAAATATTGGTGTGAGAGCTAATTCAATCAAGGAAACACTGCATGTTGGTGAAGGGCATATTGAAGAAGGATCAGCCGAGTGGTTCTTGTGGGAGAACAACTCCATTTGGCTCACTAACTTCACACACCATCAGGCTTCCAAGCAGCTCTCAAGGAAACTCAGTTTTCACACTCTATGCTTAGTGCTCTTTGTGTGCCTAGGACTGAAATGATATTGGTCCGCATTCCACACAAACGAATGCTCCACATGCGGGTTTCACATGCCACCAACTCCACATTCACAGGCAATTTCAGCGCCACAGCCGTTTTCAGATAGCCCTCAATGCAAAGGCTCTAGACGCAAATATTGGTGTGAGAGCTAATTCAATGAAGGAAACACTGCATGTTGGTGAAGGGCATATTGAAGAAGGATCAGCCGAGTGGTTCTTGTGGGAGAACAACTCCATTTGGCTCACTAACTTCACACACCATCAGGCTTCCAAAGGGTTCTTTGGCTCACTAACTTCACACACCATCAGGCTTCCAAGCAGCTCTCAAGGAAACTCAGTTTTTATACTCTATGCTTAGTGCACTTTGAGTACATTATCTAGGAATGAAGCTGGCAGAGCATCAAACACAAATGAATGCTCCAGATGCGGGTTTCACATGCCACCAACTCCACATTCACAAGCAACTTCAGTGCCACAGCTGTTTTCAGATAGCCCTCAATGCAAATTCTCTAGCCGCAAATATTGGTGTGAGAGCTAATTCAATCAAGGAAACACTGCATGTTGGTGAAAGGCATATTGAAGAAGGATCAGCCGAGTGGTTCTTGTGTGAGAACTCCATTTGGCTCACTAACTTCACACACCATCAGGCTTCCAAGCAGCTCTCAAGGAAACTCAGTTTTCACACTCTATGCTTAGTGCCCTTTGTATGGCTAGGACTGAAATGAACCTGGTGGAGCATCCCACACAAACGAATGCTCCACATGCGGGTTTCACATGCCACCAACTCCACATTCACAGGCAACTTCAGCGCCACAGCCGTTTTCAGATAGCCCTCAATGTAAAGGCTCTAGACGCAAATATTGGTGTGAGAGCTAATTCAATCAAGGAAACACTGCATGTTGGTGAAGGGCATATTGAAGAAGGGTCAGCCGAGTGGTTCTTGTGGGTGAACAACTCCATTTGGCTCACTAACTTGACACACCATCAGGCTTCCAATCAGCTCTCAAGGAAACTCAGTTTTCACACTCTATGGTTAGTGCTCTTTGTGTGCCTAGGACTGAAATGAAGCTTGGTCAGCATCCCAAACGAATGCTCCACATGCGGGTTTCACATGCCACCAACTCCACATTCACAGGCAACTTCAGCGCCACAGCCATTTTCAGATAGCCCTCAATGCAAAGGCTCTAGAACCAAATATTGGTGTGAGAGCTAATTCAATCAAGGAAACACTGCATGTTGGTGAAGGGCATATTGAAGAAGGATCAGCCGAGTGGTTCTTGTGGGAGAACAACTCGATTTGGCTCACTAACTTCACAAACCATCAGGCTTCCAAAGGGTTCTTTGGCTCACTAACTTCACACACCATCAGGCTTCCAAGCAGCTCTCAAGGAAACTCAGTTTTTACCCTCTATGCTTAGTGCCCTTTGAGTGCATTATCTAGGAATGTACCTGGTAGAGCATCCCACACAAATGAATGCTCCAGATGCGGGTTTCACATGCCACCAACTCAACATTCTCAGGCAACTTCAGTGCCACAGCTGTTTTCAGATAGCCCTCAATGCAAAGGCTCTAGACACAAATATTGGTGTGAGAGCTAATTCAATCAAGGAAACACTGCATGTTGGTGAAGGGCATATTGAAGAAGGATCAGCCGAGTGGTTCTTGTGGGAGAACTCCATTTGGCTCACTAACTTCACACACCATCAGGCTTCCAAGCAGCTCTCAAGGAAACTCAGTTTTCACACTCTATGCTTAGTGCTCTTTTTATTTCTAGGACTGAAATGAACCTGGTAGAGCATCCCACACAAACGAATGCTCCACATGCGGGTTTCACATGCCACCAACTCCACATTCACAGGCAACTTCAGCGCCACAGCCGTTTTCAGATAGCCCTCAATGCAAAGGCTCTAGACGCAAATATTGGTGTGAGAGCTAATTCAATGAAGGAAACACTGCATGTTGGTGAAGGGCATATTGAAGAAGGATCAGCCGAGTGGTTCTTGTGGGAGAACAACTCCATTTGGCTCACTAACTTCACACACCATCAGGCTTCCAAAGGGTTCTTTGGCTCACTAACTTCACACACCATCAGGCTTCCAAGCAGCTCTCAAGGAAACTCAGTTTTTACACTCTATGCTTAGTGCCCTTTGAGTGCATTATCTAGGAATGAACCTGGTAGAGCATCCCACACAAATGAATGCTCCAGATGCGGGTTTCACATGCCACCAACTCCACATTCACAGGCAACTTCAGTGCCACAGCTGTTTTCAGATAGCCCTCAATGCAAAGGCTCTAGACGCAAATATTGGTGTGAGAGCTAATTCAATCAAGGAAACACTGCATGTTGGTGAAGGGCATATTGAAGAAGGATCAGCCGAGTGGTTCTTGTGGGAGAACAACTCTATTTGGCTCACTAACTTCACACACCATCAGGCTTCCTAGCAGCTCTCAAGGAAACTCAGTTTTCACACTCTATGCTTAGTGACCTTTGTATGGCTAGGACTGAAATGAACCTCGTAGAGCATCCCACACAAACGAATGCTCCACATGCGGGTTTCACATGCCACCAATTCCACATTCACAGGCAACTTCAGCGCCACAGCCGTTTTCAGATAGCCCTCAATGCAAAGGCTCTAGACGCAAATATTGGTGTGAGAGCTAATTCAATCAAGGAAACACTGCATGTTGGTGAAGGGCATATTGAAGAAGGATCAGCCGAGTGGTTCTTGTGGGAGAACAACTCCATTTGGCTCACTAACTTCACACACCATCAGGCTTCCAAGCAGCTCTCAAGGAAACTCAGTTTTCACACTCTATGCTTAGTGCCCTTTGAGTGCATTATCTAGGAATGAACCTGGTAGAGCATCCCACACAAACGAATGCTCCACATGCGGGTTTCACATGCCACCAACTCCACATTCACAGGCAACTTCAGCGCCACAGCCGTTTTCAGATAGCCCTCAATGCAAAGGCTCTAGAAGCAAATATTGGTGTGAGAGCTAATTCAATCAAGGAAACACTGCATGTTGGTGAAGGGCATATTGAAGAAGGATTAGCCGAGTGGTTCTTGTGGGTGAACAACTCCATTTGGCTCACTAACTTGACACACCATCAGGCTTCCAATCAGCTCTCAAGGAAACTCAGTTTTCACACTCTTTGGTTAGTGCTCTTTGTGTGCCTAGGACTGAAATGAAGCTTGGTCAGCATCCCAAACAAACGAATGCTCCACATGCGGGTTTCACATGCCACCAACTCCACATTCACAGGCAACTTCAGCGCCACAGCCGTTTCAGATAGCCCTCAATGCAAAGGCTCTAGAAGCAAATATTGGTGTGAGAGCTAATTCAATCAAGGAAACACTGCATGTTGGTGAAGGGCATATTGAAGAAGGATCAGCCGAGTGGTTCTTGTGGGAGAACAACTCCATTTGGCTCACTAACTTCACAAACCATCAGGCTTCCAAAGGGTTCTTTGGCTCACTAACTTCACACACCATCAGGCTTCCAAGCAGCTCTCAAGGAAACTCAGTTTTTACCCTCTATGCTTAGTGCCCATTGAGTGCATTATCTAGGAATGTACCTGGTAGAGCATCCCACACAAATGAATGCTCCAGATGCGGGTTTCACATGCCACCAACTCAACATTCTCAGGGAACTTCAGTGCCACAGCTGTTTTCAGATAGCCCTCAATGCAAAGGCTCTAGACACAAATATTGGTGTGAGAGCTAATTCAATCAAGGAAACACTGCATGTTGGTGAAGGGCATATTGAAGAAGGATCAGCCGAGTGGTTCTTGTGGGAGAACTCCATTTGGCTCACTAACTTCACACACCATCAGGCTTCCAAGCAGCTCTCAAGGAAACTCAGTTTTCACACTCTATGCTTAGTGCCCTTTGTATGGCTAGGACTGAAATGAACCTGGTAGAGCATCCCACACAAACGAATGCTCCACATGCGGGTTTCACATGCCACCAACTCCACATTCACAGGCAACTTCAGCGCCACAGCCGTTTTCAGATAGCCCTCAATGCAAAGGCTCTAGACGCAAATATTGGTGTGAGAGCTAATTCAATCAAGGAAACACTGCATGTTGGTGAAGGGCATATTGAAGAAGGATCAGCCGAGTGGTTCTTGTGGGAGAACAACTCCATTTGGCTCACTAACTTCACACACCATCAGGCTTCCAAGCAGCTCTCAAGGAAACTCAGTTTTCACACTCTATGCTTAGTGCTCTTTGTGTGCCTAGGACTGAAATGAAGCTTGGTCCGCATCCCACACAAACGAATGCTCCACATGCGGGTTTCACATGCCACCAACTCCACATTCACAGGCAACTTCTGCGCCACAGCCGTTTTCAGATAGCCCTCAATGCAAAGGCTCTAGACGCAAATATTGGTGTGAGAGCTAATTCAATCAAGGAAACACTGCATGTTGGTGAAGGGCATATTGAAGAAGGATCAGAAGAGTGGTTCTTGTGGGAGAACAACTCCATTTGGCTCACTAACTTCACACACCATCAGGCTTCCAAAGGGTTCTTTGGCTCACTAACTTCACACACCATCAGGCTTCCAAGCAGCTCTCAAGGAAACTCAGTTTTTACACTCTATGCTTAGTGCCCTTTGAGTGCATTATCTAGGAATGAACCTGGTAGAGCATCAAACACAAATGAATGCTCCAGATGCGGGTTTCACATGCCACCAACTCCACATTCACAGGCAACTTCAGTGCCACAGCTGTTTTCAGATAGCCCTCAATGCAAAGGCTCTAGACGCAAATATTGGTGTGAGAGCTAATTCAATCAAGGAAACACTGCATGTTGGTGAAGGGCATATTGAAGAAGGATCAGCCGAGTGGTTCTTGTGGGAGAACTCCATTTGGCTCACTAACTTCACACACCATCAGGCTTCCAAGCAGCTCTCAAGGAAACTCAGTTTTCACACTCTATGCTTAGTGCCCTTTGTATGGCTAGGACTGAAATGAACCTGGTAGAGCATCCCACACAAACGAATGCTCCACATGCGGGTTTCACATGCCACCAACTCCACATTCACAGGCAACTTCAGCGCCACAGCCGTTTTGAGATAGCCCTCAATGCAAAGGCTCTAGACGCAAATATTGGTGTGAGAGCTAATTCAATCAAGGAAACACTGCATGTTGGTGAAGGGCATATTGAAGAAGGATCAGCCGAGTGGTTCTTGTGGGAGAACAACTCCATTTGGCTCACTAACTTCACACACCATCAGGCTTCCAAGCAGCTCTCAAGGAAACTCAGTTTTCACACTCTATGCTTAGTGCCCTTTGAGTGCATTATCTAGGAATGAACCTGGTAGAGCATCCCACACAAACGAATGCTCCACATGCGGGTTTCACATGCCACCAACTCCACATTCACAGGCAACTTCAGCGCCACAGCCGTTTTGAGATAGCCCTCAATGCAAAGGCTCTAGACGCAAATATTGGTGTGAGAGCTAATTCAATCAAGGAAACACTGCATGTTGGTGAAGAGCATATTGAAGAAGGATCAGCCGAGTGGTTCTTGTGGGAGAACAACTCCATTTGGCTCACTAACTTCACACACCATCAGGCTTCCAAGCAGCTTTCAAGGAAACTCAGTTTTCACACTCTATGCTTAGTGCCCTTTGAGTGCATTATCTAGGAATGAACCTGGTAGAGCATCCCACACAAACGAATGCTCCACATGCGGGTTTCACATGCCACCAACTCCACATTCTCAGGCAACTTCTGCGCCACAGCTGTTTTCAGATAGCCCTCAATGCAAAGACTCTAGAAGCAAATATTGGTGTGAGAGCTAATTCAATCAAGGAAACACTGCATGTTGGTGAAGGGCATATTGAAGAAGGATCAGCCGAGTGGTTCTTGTGGGAGAACAACTCCATTTGGCTCACTAACTTGACACACCATCAGGCTTCCAATCAGCTCTAAAGGAAACTCAGTTTTCACACTCTATGGTTAGTGCTCTTTATGTGCCTAGGACTGAAATGATGCTTGGTCAGCATCCCAAACAAACGAATGCTCCACATGCGGGTTTCACATGCCACCAACTCCACATTCACAAGCAACTTCAGCGCCACAGCCGTTTTCAGATAGCCCTCAATGCAAAGGCTCTAGAAGCAAATATTGGTGTGAGAGCTAATTCAATCAAGGAAACACTGCATGTTGGTGAAGGGCATATTGAAGAAGGATCAGCCGAGTGGTTCTTGTGGGAGAACAACTCCATTTGGCTCACTAACTTCAAAAACCATCAGGCTTCCAAAGGGTTCTTTGGCTCACTAACTTCACACACCATCAGGCTTCGAAGCAGCTCTCAAGGAAACTCAGTTTTTACCCTCTATGATTAGTGCCCTTTGAGTGAATTATCTAGGAATGAACCTGGTACAGCATCCCACACAAATGAATGCTCCAGATGCGGGTTTCACATGCCACCAACTCAACATTCTCAGGCAACTTCAGTGCCACAGCTGTTTTCAGATAGCCCTCAATGCAAAGGCTCTAGACGCAAATATTGGTGTGAGAGCTAATTCAATCAAGGAAACACTGCATGTTGGTGAAGGGCATATTGAAGAAGGATCAGCCGAGTGGTTCTTGTGGGAGAACTCCATTTGGCTCACTAACTTCACACACCATCAGGCTTCCAAGCAGCTCTCAAGGAAACTCAGTTTTCACACTCTATGCTTAGTGCCCTTTGAATGGCTAGGACTGAAATGAACCTGGTAGAGCATCCCACACAAACGAATGCTCCACATGCGGGTTTCACATGCCACCAACTCCACATTCACAGGCAACTTCAGCGCCACAGCCGTTTTCAGATAGCCCTCAATGCAAAGGCTCTAGACGCAAATATTGGTGTGAGAGCTAATTCAATCAAGGAAACACTGCATGTTGGTGAAGGGCATATTGAAGAAGGATCAGCCGAGTGGTTCTTGTGGGAGAACAACTCCATTTGGCTCACTAACTTCACACACCATCAGGCTTCCAAGCAGCTCTCAAGGAAACTCAGTTTTCACACTCTATGCTTAGTGCTCTTTGTGTGCCTAGGACTGAAATGATCTTGGTCCGCATTCCACACAAACGAATGCTCCACATGCGGGTTTCACATGCCACCAACTCCACATTCACAGGCAACTTCAGCGCCACAGCCGTTTTCAGATAGCCCTCAATGCAAAGGCTCTAGACGCAAATATTGGTGTGAGAGCTAATTCAATGAAGGAAACACTGCATGTTGGTGAAGGGCATATTGAAGAAGGGTCAGCCGAGTGGTTCTTGTGGGAGAACAACTCCATTTGGCTCACTAACTTCACACACCATCAGGCTTCCAAAGGGTTCTTTGGCTCACTAACTTCACACACCATCAGGCTTCCAAGCAGCTCTCAAGGAAACTCAGTTTTTATACTCTATGCTTAGTGCCCTTTGAGTACATTATCTAGGAATGAACCTGGTAGAGCATCAAACACAAATGAATGCTCCAGATGCGGGTTTCACATGCCACCAACTCCACATTCACAGGCAACTTCAGTGCCACAGCTGTTTTCAGATAGCCCTCAATGCAAAGGCTCTAGACGCAAATATTGGTGTGAGAGCTAATTCAAACAAGGAAACACTGCATGTTGGTGAAAGGCATATTGAAGAAGGATCAGCCGAGTGGTTCTTGTGTGAGAACTCCATTTGGCTCACTAACTTCACACACCATCAGGCTTCCAAGCAGCTCTCAAGGAAACTCAGTTTTCACACTCTATGCTTAGTGCCCTTTGTATGGCTAGGACTGAAATGAACCTGGTAGAGCATCCCACACAAACGAATGCTCCACATGCGGTTTTCACATGCCACCAACTCCACATTCACAGGCAACTTCAGCGCCACAGCCGTTTTCAGATAGCCCTCAATGTAAAGGCTCTAGACGCAAATATTGGTGTGAGAGCTAATTCAATCAAGGAAACACTGCATGTTGGTGAAGGGCATATTGAAGAAGGATCAGCCGAGTGGTTCTTGTGGGTGAACAACTCCATTTGGCTCACTAACTTGACACACCATCAGGCTTCCAATCAGCTCTCAAGGAAACTCAGTTTTCACACTCTATGGTTAGTGCTCTTTGTGTGCCTAGGACTGAAATGAAGCTTGGTCAGCATCCCAAACAAACGAATGCTCCACATGCGGGTTTCACATGCCACCAACTCCACATTCACAGGCAACTTCAGCGCCACAGCCGTTTTCAGATAGCCCTCAATGCAAAGGCTCTAGACGCAAATATTGGTGTGAGAGCTAATTCAATCAAGGAAACACTGCATGTTGGTGAAGGGCATATTGAAGAAGGATCAGCCGAGTGGTTCTTGTGGGAGAACAACTCCATTTGGCTCACTAACTTCACACACCATCAGGCTTCCAAAGGGTTCTTTGGCTCACTAACTTCACACACCATCAGGCTTCCAAGCAGCTCTCAAGGAAACTCAGTTTTTACACTCTATGCTTAGTGCCCTTTGAGTGCATTATCTAGGAATGAACCTGGTAGAGCATCAAACACAAATGAATGCTCCAGATGCGGGTTTCACATGCCACCAACTCCACATTCACAGGCAACTTCAGTGCCACAGCTGTTTTCAGATAGCCCTCAATGCAAAGGCTCTAGACGCAAATATTGGTGTGAGAGCTAATTCAATCAAGGAAACACTGCATGTTGGTGAAGGGCATATTGAAGAAGGATCAGCCGAGTGGTTCTTGTGGGAGAACTCCATTTGGCTCACTAACTTCACACACCATCAGGCTTCCAAGCAGCTCTCAAGGAAACTCAGTTTTCACACTCTATGCTTAGTGCCCTTTGTATGGCTAGGACTGAAATGAACCTGGTAGAGCATCCCACACAAACGAATGCTCCACATGCGGGTTTCACATGCCACCAACTCCACATTCACAGGCAACTTCAGCGCCACAGCCGTTTTGAGATAGCCCTCAATGCAAAGGCTCTAGACGCAAATATTGGTGTGAGAGCTAATTCAATCAAGGAAACACTGCATGTTGGTGAAGAGCATATTGAAGAAGGATCAGCCGAGTGGTTCTTGTGGGAGAACAACTCCATTTGGCTCACTAACTTCACACACCATCAGGCTTCCAAGCAGCTTTCAAGGAAACTCAGTTTTCACACTCTTTGGTTAGTGCCCTTTGAGTGCATTATCTAGGAATGAACCTGGTAGAGCATCCCACACAAACGAATGCTCCACATGCGGGTTTCACATGCCACCAACTCCACATTCACAGGCAACTTCTGCGCCACAGCCGTTTTCAGATAGCCCTCAATGCAAAGACTCTAGAAGCAAATATTGGTGTGAGAGCTAATTCAATCAAGGAAACACTGCATGTTGGTGAAGGGCATATTGAAGAAGGATCAGCCGAGTGGTTCTTGTGGGAGAACAACTCCATTTGGCTCACTAACTTGACACACCATCAGGCTTCCAATCAGCTCTAAAGGAAACTCAGTTTTCACACTCTATGGTTAGTGCTCTTTGTGTGCCTAGGACTGAAATGAAGCTTGGTCAGCATCCCAAACAAACGAATGCTCCACATGCGGGTTTCACATGCCACCAACTCCACATTCACAGGCAACTTCAGCGCCACAGCCGTTTTCAGATAGCCCTCAATGCAAAGGCTCTAGAAGCAAATATTGGTGTGAGAGCTAATTCAATCAAGGAAACACTGCATGTTGGTGAAGGGCATATTGAAGAAGGATCAGCCGAGTGGTTCTTGTGGGAGAACAACTCGATTTGGCTCACTAACTTCACAAACCATCAGGCTTCCAAAGGGTTCTTTGGCTCACTAACTTCACACACCATCAGGCTTCCAAGCAGCTCTCAAGGAAACTCAGTTTTTACCCTCTATGATTAGTGCCCTTTGAGTGAATTATCTAGGAATGAACCTGGTACAGCATCCCACACAAATGAATGCTCCAGATGCGGGTTTCACATGCCACCAACTCAACATTCTCAGGCAACTTCAGTGCCACAGCTGTTTTCAGATAGCCCTCAATGCAAAGGCTCTAGATGCAAATATTGGTGTGAGAGCTAATTCAATCAAGGAAACACTGCATGTTGGTGAAGGGCATATTGAAGAAGGATCAGCCGAGTGGTTCTTGTGGGAGAACTCCATTTGGCTCACTAACTTCACACACCATCAGGCTTCCAAGCAGCTCTCAAGGAAACTCAGTTTTCACACTCTATGCTTAGTGCCCTTTGAATGGCTAGGACTGAAATGAACCTGGTAGAGCATCCCACACAAACAAATGCTCCACATGCGGGTTTCACATGCCACCAACTCCACATTCACAGGCAACTTCAGCGCCACAGCCGTTTTCAGATAGCCCTCAATGCAAAGGCTCTAGACTTTCAGATAGCCCTCAATGCAAAGGCTCTAGACGCAAATATTGGTGTGAGAGCTAATTCAATCAAGGAAACACTGCATGTTGGTGAAGGGCATATTGAAGAAGGATCAGCCGAGTGGTTCTTGTGGGAGAACAACTCCATTTGGCTCACTAACTTCACACACCATCAGGCTTCCAAGCAGCTCTCAAGGAAACTCAGTTTTCACACTCTATGCTTAGTGCTCTTTGTGTGCCTAGGACTGAAATGATCTTGGTCCGCATTCCACACAAACGAATGCTCCACATGCGGGTTTCACATGCCACCAACTCCACATTCACAGGCAACTTCAGCGCCACAGCCGTTTTCAGATAGCCCTCAATGCAAAGGCTCTAGACGCAAATATTGGTGTGAGAGCTAATTCAATGAAGGAAACACTGCATGTTGGTGAAGGGCATATTGAAGAAGGATCAGCCGAGTGGTTCTTGTGGGAGAACAACTCCATTTGGCTCACTAACTTCACACACCATCAGGCTTCCAAAGGGTTCTTTGGCTCACTAACTTCACACACCATCAGGCTTCCAAGCAGCTCTCAAGGAAACTCAGTTTTTATACTCTATGCTTAGTGCCCTTTGAGTACATTATCTAGGAATGAACCTGGTAGAGCATCAAACACAAATGAATGCTCCAGATGCGGGTTTCACATGCCACCAACTCCACATTCACAGGCAACTTCAGTGCCACAGCTGTTTTCAGATAGCCCTCAATGCAAAGGCTCTAGACGCAAATATTGGTGTGAGAGCTAATTCAAACAATGAAACACTGCATGTTGGTGAAAGGCATATTGAAGAAGGATCAGCCGAGTGGTTCTTGTGTGAGAACTCCATTTGGCTCACTAACTTCACACACCATCAGGCTTCCAAGCAGCTCTCAAGGAAACTCAGTTTTCACACTCTATGCTTAGTGCCCTTTGTATGGCTAGGACTGAAATGAACCTGGTAGAGCATCCCACACAAACGAATGCTCCACATGCGGGTTTCACATGCCACCAACTCCACATTCACAGGCAACTTCAGCGCCACAGCCGTTTTCAGATAGCCCTCAATGTAAAGGCTCTAGACGCAAATATTGGTGTGAGAGCTAATTCAATCAAGGAAACACTGCATGTTGGTGAAGAGCATATTGAAGAAGGATCAGCCGAGTGGTTCTTGTGGGTGAACAACTCCATTTGGCTCACTAACTTGACACACCATCAGGCTTCCAATCAGCTCTCAAGGAAACTCAGTTTTCACACTCTATGGTTAGTGCTCTTTGTGTGCCTAGGACTGAAATGAAGCTTGGGCAGCATCCCAAACAAACGAATGCTCCACATGCGGGTTTCACATGCCACCAACTCCACATTCACAGGCAACTTCAGCGCCACAGCCGTTTTCAGATAGCCCTCAATGCAAAGGCTCTAGAAGCAAATATTGGTGTGAGAGCTAATTCAATCAAGGAAACACTGCATGTTGGTGAAGGGCATATTGAAGAAGGATCAGCCGAGTGGTTCTTGTGGGAGAACAACTCGATTTGCCTCACTAACTTCACAAACCATCAGGCTTCCAAAGGGTTCTTTGGCTCACTAACTTCACACACCATCAGGCTTCCAAGCAGCTCTCAAGGAAACTCAGTTTTTACCCTCTATGATTAGTGCCCTTTGAGTGAATTATCTAGGAATGAACCTGGTACAGCATCCCACACAAATGAATGCTCCAGATGCGGGTTTCACATGCCACCAACTCAACATTCTCAGGCAACTTCAGTGCCACAGCTGTTTTCAGATAGCCCTCAATGCAAAGGCTCTAGACACAAATATTGGTGTGAGAGCTAATTCAATCAAGGAAACACTGCATGTTGGTGAAGGGCATATTGAAGAAGGATCAGCCGAGTGGTTCTTGTGGGAGAACTCCATTTGGCTCACTAACTTCACACACCATCAGGCTTCCAAGCAGCTCTCAAGGAAACTCAGTTTTCACACTCTATGCTTAGTGCCCTTTGAATGGCTAGGACTGAAATGAACCTGGTAGAGCATCCCACACAAACGAATGCTCCACATGCGGGTTTCACATGCCACCAACTCCACATTCACAGGCAACTTCAGCGCCACAGCCGTTTTCAGATAGCCCTCAATGCAAAGGCTCTAGACGCAAATATTGGTGTGAGAGCTAATTCAATCAAGGAAACAGTGCATGTTGGTGAAGGGCATATTGAAGAAGGATCAGCCGAGTGGTTCTTGTGGGAGAACAACTCCATTTGGCTCACTAACTTCACACACCATCAGGCTTCCAAAGGGTTCTTTGGCTCACTAACTTCACACACCATCAGGCTTCCAAGCAGCTCTCAAGGAAACTCAGTTTTTACACTCTATGCTTAGTGCCCTTTGAGTGCATTATCTAGGAATGAACCTGGTAGAGCATCCCACACAAATGAATGCTCCAGATGCGGGTTTCACATGCCACCAACTCCACATTCACAGGCAACTTCAGTGCCACAGCTGTTTTCAGATAGCCCTCAATGCAAAGGCTCTAGACGCAAATATTGGTGTGAGAGCTAATTCAATCAAGGAAACACTGCATGTTGGTGAAGGGCATATTGAAGAAGGATCAGCCGAGTGGTTCTTGTGGGAGAACAACTCCATTTGGCTCACTAACTTGACACACCATCAGGCTTCCAATCAGCTCTCAAGGAAACTCAGTTTTCACACTCTATGCTTAGTGACCTTTGTATGGCTAGGACTGAAATGAACCTCGTAGAGCATCCCACACAAACGAATGCTTCACATGCGGGTTTCACATGCCACCAATTCCACATTCACAGGCAACTTCAGCGCCACAGCCGTTTTCAGATAGCCCTCAATGCAAAGGCTCTAGACGCCAATATTGGTGTGAGAGCTAATTCAATCAAGGAAACACTGCATGTTGGTGAAGGGCATATTGAAGAAGGATCAGCCGAGTGGTTCTTGTGGAGAACAACTCCATTTGGCTCACTAACTTCACACACCATCAGGCTTCCAAGCAGCTCTCAAGGAAACTCAGTTTTCACACTCTATGCTTAGTGCCCTTTGAGTGCATTATCTAGGAATGAACCTGGTAGAGCATCCCACACAAACGAATGCTCCACATGCGGGTTTCACATGCCACCAACTCCACATTCACAGGCAACTTCAGCGCCACAGCCGTTTTCAGATAGCCCTCAATGCAAAGGCTCTAGACGCAAATATTGGTGTGAGAGCTAATTCAATCAAGGAAACACTGCATGTTGGTGAAGGGCATATTGAAGAAGGATTAGCCGAGTGGTTCTTGTGGGTGAACAACTCCATTTGGCTCACTAACTTGACACACCATCAGGCTTCCAATCAGCTCTCAAGGAAACTCAGTTTTCACACTCTTTGGTTAGTGCTCTTTGTGTGCCTAGGACTGAAATGAAGCTTGGTCAGCATCCCAAACAAACGAATGCTCCACATGCGGGTTTCACATGCCACCAACTCCACATTCACAGGCAACTTCAGCGCCACAGCCGTTTCAGATAGCCCTCAATGCAAAGGCTCTAGAAGCAAATATTGGTGTGAGAGCTAATTCAATCAAGGAAACACTGCATGTTGGTGAAGGGCATATTGAAGAAGGATCAGCCGAGTGGTTCTTGTGGGAGAACAACTCCATTTGGCTCACTAACTTCACAAACCATCAGGCTTCCAAAGGGTTCTTTGGCTCACTAACTTCACACACCATCAGGCTTCCAAGCAGCTCTCAAGGAAACTCAGTTTTTACCCTCTATGCTTAGTGCCCTTTGAGTGCATTATCTAGGAATGTACCTGGTAGATCATCCCACACAAATGAATGCTCCAGATGCGGGTTTCACATGCCACCAACTCAACATTCTCAGGGAACTTCAGTGCCACAGCTGTTTTCAGATAGCCCTCAATGCAAAGGCTCTAGACACAAATATTGGTGTGAGAGCTAATTCAATCAAGGAAACACTGCATGTTGGTGAAGGGCATATTGAAGAAGGATCAGCCGAGTGGTTCTTGTGGGAGAACTCCATTTGGCTCACTAACTTCAAACACCATCAGGCTTCCAAGCAGCTCTCAAGGAAACTCAGTTTTCACACTCTATGCTTAGTGCCCTTTGTATGGCTAGGACTGAAATGAACCTGGTAGAGCATCCCACACAAACGAATGCTCCACATGCGGGTTTCACATGCCACCAACTCCACATTCACAGGCAACTTCAGCGCCACAGCCGTTTTCAGATAGCCCTCAATGCAAAGGCTCTAGACGCAAATATTGGTGTGAGAGCTAATTCAATCAAGGAAACACTGCATGTTGGTGAAGGGCATATTGAAGAAGGATCAGCCGAGTGGTTCTTGTGGGAGAACAACTCCATTTGGCTCACTAACTTCACACACCATCAGGCTTCCAAGCAGCTCTCAAGGAAACTCAGTTTTCACACTCTATGCTTAGTGCCCTTTGAGTGCATTATCTAGGAATGAACCTGGTAGAGCATCCCACACAAACGAATGCTCCACATGCGGGTTTCACATGCCACCAACTCCATATTCACAGGCAACTTCAGCGCCACAGCCGTTTTGAGATAGCCCTCAATGCAAAGGCTCTAGACGCAAATATTGGTGTGAGAGCTAATTCAATCAAGGAAACACTGCATGTTGGTGAAGAGCATATTGAAGAAGGATCAGCCGAGTGGTTCTTGTGGGAGAACAACTCCATTTGGCTCACTAACTTCACACACCATCAGGCTTCCAAGCAGCTTTCAAGGAAACTCAGTTTTCACACTATATGCTTAGTGCCCTTTGAGTGCATTATCTAGGAATGAACCTGGTAGAGCATCCCACACAAACGAATGCTCCACATGCGGGTTTCACATGCCACCAACTCCACATTCTCAGGCAACTTCAGCGCCACAGCCGTTTTCAGATAGCCCTCAATGCAAAGACTCTAGAAGCAAATATTGGTGTGAGAGCTAATTCAATCAAGGAAACACTGCATGTTGGTGAAGGGCATATTGAAGAAGGATCAGCCGAGTGGTTCTTGTGGGAGAACAACTCCATTTGGCTCACTAACTTCACACACCATCAGGCTTCCAATCAGCTCTAAAGGAAACTCAGTTTTCACACTCTATGGTTAGTGCTCTTTGTGTGCCTAGGACTGAAATGAAGCTTGGTCAGCATCCCAAACAAACGAATGCTCCACATGCGGGTTTCACATGCCACCAACTCCACATTCACAGGCAACTTCAGCGCCACAGCCGTTTTCAGATAGCCCTCAATGCAAAGGCTCTAGAAGCAAATATTGGTGTGAGAGCTAATTCAATCAAGGAAACACTGCATGTTGGTGAAGGGCATATTGAAGAAGGATCAGACGAGTGGTTCTTGTGGGAGAACAACTCCATTTGGCTCACTAACTTCACAAACCATCAGGCTTCCAAAGGGTTCTTTGGCTCACTAACTTCACACACCATCAGGCTTCCAAGCAGCTCTCAAGGAAACTCAGTTTTTACCCTCTATGCTTAGTGCCCTTTGAGTGAATTATCTAGGAATGAACCTGATACAGCATCCCACACAAATGAATGCTCCAGATGCGGGTTTCACATGCCACCAACTCAACATTCTCAGGCAACTTCATTGCCACAGATGTTTTCAGATAGCCCTCAATGCAAAGGCTCTAGACGCAAATATTGGTGTGAGAGCTAATTCAATCAAGGAAACACTGCATGTTGGTGAAGGGCATATTGAAGAAGGATCAGCCGAGTGGTTCTTGTGGGAGAACTCCATTTGGCTCACTAACTTCACACACCATCAGGCTTCCAAGCAGCTCTCAAGGAAACTCAGTTTTCACACTCTATGCTTAGTGCCCTTTGAATGGCTAGGACTGAAATGAACCTGGTAGAGCATCCCACACAAACGAATGCTCCACATGCGGGTTTCACATGCCACCAACTCCACATTCACAGGCAACTTCAGCGCCACAGCCGTTTTCAGATAGCCCTCAATGCAAAGGCTCTAGACGCAAATATTGGTGTGAGAGCTAATTCAATCAAGGAAACACTGCATGTTGGTGAAGGGCATATTGAAGAAGGATCAGCCGAGTGGTTCTTGTGGGAGAACAACTCCATTTGGCTCACTAACTTCACACACCATCAGGCTTCCAAGCAGCTCTCAAGGAAACTCAGTTTTCACACTCTATGCTTAGTGCTCTTTGTGTGCCTAGGACTGAAATGATCTTGGTCCGCATTCCACACAAACGAATGCTCCACATGCGGGTTTCACATGCCACCAACTCCACATTCACAGGCAACTTCAGCGCCACAGCCGTTTTCAGATAGCCCTCAATGCCAAGGCTCTAGACGCAAATATTGGTGTGAGAGCTAATACAATGACGGAAACACTGCATGTTGGTGAAGGGCATATTGAAGAAGGATCAGCCGAGTGGTTCTTGTGGGAGAACAACTCCATTTGGCTCACTAACTTCACACACCATCAGGCTTCTAAAGGGTTCTTTGGCTCACTAACTTCACACACCATCAGGCTTCCAAGCAGCTCTCAAGGAAACTCAGTTTTTATACTCTATGCTTAGTGCCCTTTGAGTACATTATCTAGGAATGAACCTGTTAGAGCATCAAACACAAATGAATGCTCCAGATGCGGGTTTCACATGCCACCAACTCCACATTCACAGGCAACTTCAGTGCCACAGCTGTTTTCAGATAGCCCTCAATGCAAAGGCTCTAGACGCAAATATTGGTGTGAGAGCTAATTCAAACAAGGAAACACTGCATGTTGGTGAAAGGCATATTGAAGAAGGATCAGCCGAGTGGTTCTTGTGTGAGAACTCCATTTGGCTCACTAACTTCACACACCATCAGGCTTCCAAGCAGCTCTCAAGGAAACTCAGTTTTCACACTCTATGCTTAGTGCCCTTTGTATGGCTAGGACTGAAATGAACCTGGTAGAGCATCCCACACAAACGAATGCTCCACATGCGGGTTTCACATGCCACCAACTCCACATTCACAGGCAACTTCAGCGCCACAGCCGTTTTGAGATAGCCCTCAATGCAAAGGCTCTAGACGCAAATATTGGTGTGAGAGCTAATTCAATCAAGGAAACACTGCATGTTGGTGAAGAGCATATTGAAGAAGGATCAGCCGAGTGGTTCTTGTGGGAGAACAACTCCATTTGGCTCACTAACTTCACACACCATCAGGCTTCCAAGCAGCTTTCAAGAAACTCAGTTTTCACACTATATGCTTAGTGCCCTTTGAGTGCATTATCTAGGAATGAACCTGGTAGAGCATCCCACACAAACGAATGCTCCACATGCGGGTTTCACATGCCACCAACTCCACATTCACAGGCAACTTCTGCGCCACAGCCGTTTTCAGATAGCCCTCAATGCAAAGACTCTAGAAGCAAATATTGGTGTGAGAGCTAATTCAATCAAGGAAACACTGCATGTTGGTGAAGGGCATATTGAAGAAGGATCAGCCGAGTGGTTCTTGTGGGAGAACAACTCCATTTGGCTCACTAACTTCACACACCATCAGGCTTCCAATCAGCTCTCAAGGAAACTCAGTTTTCACACTCTATGGTTAGTGCTCTTTGTGTGCCTAGGACTGAAATGAAGCTTGGTCAGCATCCCAAACAAACGAATGCTCCACATGCGGGTTTCACATGCCACCAACTCCACATTCACAGGCAACTTCAGCGCCACAGCCGTTTTCAGATAGCCCTCAATGCAAAGGCTCTAGAAGCAAATATTGGTGTGAGAGCTAATTCAATCAAGGAAACACTGCATGTTGGTGAAGGGCATATTGAAGAAGGATCAGCCGAGTGGTTCTTGTGGGAGAACAACTCCATTTGGCTCACTAACTTCACAAACCATCAGGCTTCCAAAGGGTTCTTTGGCTCACTAACTTCACACACCATCAGGCTTCCAAGCAGCTCTCAAGGAAACTCAGTTTTTACCCTCTATGATTAGTGCCCTTTGAGTGAATTATCTAGGAATGAACCTGGTACAGCATCCCACACAAATGAATGCTCCACATGCGGGTTTCACATGCCACCAACTCAACATTCTCAGGCAACTTCAGTGCCACAGCTGTTTTCAGATAGCCCTTAATGCAAAGGCTCTAGACGCAAATATTGGTGTGAGAGCTAATTCAATCAAGGAAACACTGCATGTTGGTGAAGGGCATATTGAAGAAGGATCAGCCGAGTGGTTCTTGTGGGAGAACTCCATTTGGCTCACTAACTTCACACACCATCAGGCTTCCAAGCAGCTCTCAAGGAAACTCAGTTTTCACACTCTATGCTTAGTGCCCTTTGAATGGCTAGGACTGAAATGAACCTGGTAGAGCATCCCACACAAACGAATGCTCCACATGCGGGTTTCACATGCCACCAACTCCACATTCACAGGCAACTTCAGCGCCACAGCCGTTTTCAGATAGCCCTCAATGCAAAGGCTCTAGACGCAAATATTGGTGTGAGAGCTAATTCAATCAAGGAAACACTGCATGTTGGTGAAGGGCATATTGAAGAAGGATCAGCCGAGTGGTTCTTGTGGGAGAACAACTCCATTTGGCTCACTAACTTGACACACCATCAGGCTTCCAATCAGCTCTCAAGGAAACTCAGTTTTCACACTCTTTGGTTAGTGCTCTTTGTGTGCCTAGGACTGAAATGAAGCTTGGTCAGCATCCCAAACAAACGAATGCTCCACATGCGGGTTTCACATGCCACCAACTCCACATTCACAGGCAACTTCAGCGCCACAGCCGTTTCAGATAGCCCTCAATGCAAAGGCTCTAGAAGCAAATATTGGTGTGAGAGCTAATTCAATCAAGGAAACACTGCATGTTGGTGAAGGGCATATTGAAGAAGGATCAGCCGAGTGGTTCTTGTGGGAGAACAACTCCATTTGGCTCACTAACTTCACAAACCATCAGGCTTCCAAAGGGTTCTTTGGCTCACTAACTTCACACACCATCAGGCTTCCAAGCAGCTCTCAAGGAAACTCAGTTTTTACCCTCTATGCTTAGTGCCCTTTGAGTGCATTATCTAGGAATGTACCTGGTAGATCATCCCACACAAATGAATGCTCCAGATGCGGGTTTCACATGCCACCAACTCAACATTCTCAGGGAACTTCAGTGCCACAGCTGTTTTCAGATAGCCCTCAATGCAAAGGCTCTAGACACAAATATTGGTGTGAGAGCTAATTCAATCAAGGAAACACTGCATGTTGGTGAAGGGCATATTGAAGAAGGATCAGCCGAGTGGTTCTTGTGGGAGAACTCCATTTGGCTCACTAACTTCACACACCATCAGGCTTCCAAGCAGCTCTCAAGGAAACTCAGTTTTCACACTCTATGCTTAGTGCCCTTTGTATGGCTAGGACTGAAATGAACCTGGTAGAGCATCCCACACAAACGAATGCTCCACATGCGGGTTTCACATGCCACCAACTCCACATTCACAGGCAACTTCAGCGCCACAGCCGTTTTCAGATAGCCCTCAATGCAAAGGCTCTAGACGCAAATATTGGTGTGAGAGCTAATTCAATCAAGGAAACACTGCATGTTGGTGAAGGGCATATTGAAGAAGGATCAGCCGAGTGGTTCTTGTGGGAGAACAACTCCATTTGGCTCACTAACTTCACACACCATCAGGCTTCCAAGCAGCTCTCAAGGAAACTCAGTTTTCACACTCTATGCTTAGTGCTCTTTGTGTGCCTAGGACTGAAATGAAGCTTGGTCCGCATCCCACACAAACGAATGCTCCACATGCGGGTTTCACATGCCACCAACTCCACATTCACAGGCAACTTCTGCGCCACAGCCGTTTTCATATAGCCCTCAATGCAAAGGCTCTAGACGCAAATATTGGTGTGAGAGCTAATTCAATCAAGGAAACACTGCATGTTGGTGAAGGGCATATTGAAGAAGGATCAGAAGAGTGGTTCTTGTGGGAGAACAACTCCATTTGGCTCACTAACTTCACACACCATCAGGCTTCCAAAGGGTTCTTTGGCTCACTAACTTCACACACCATCAGGCTTCCAAGCAGCTCTCAAGGAAACTCAGTTTTTACACTCTATGCTTAGTGCCCTTTGAGTGCATTATCTAGGAATGAACCTGGTAGAGCATCAAACACAAATGAATGCTCCAGATGCGGGTTTCACATGCCACCAAGTCCACATTCACAGGCAACTTCAGTGCCACAGCTGTTTTCAGATAGCCCTCAATGCAAAGGCTCTAGACGCAAATATTGGTGTGAGAGCTAATTCAATCAAGGAAACACTGCATGTTGGTGAAGGGCATATTGAAGAAGGATCAGCCGAGTGGTTCTTGTGGGAGAACTCCATTTGGCTCACTAACTTCACACACCATCAGGCTTCCAAGCAGCTCTCAAGGAAACTCAGTTTTCACACTCTATGCTTAGTGCCCTTTGTATGGCTAGGACTGAAATGAACCTGGTAGAGCATCCCACACAAACGAATGCTCCACATGCGGGTTTCACATGCCACCAACTCCACATTCACAGGCAACTTCAGCGCCACAGCCGTTTTGAGATAGCCCTCAATGCAAAGGCTCTAGACGCAAATATTGGTGTGAGAGATAATTCAATCAAGGAAACACTGCATGTTGGTGAAGGGCATATTGAAGAAGGATCAGCCGAGTGGTTCTTGTGGGAGAACAACTCCATTTGGCTCACTAACTTCACACACCATCAGGCTTCCAAGCAGCTCTCAAGGAAACTCAGTTTTCACACTCTATGCTTAGTGCCCTTTGAGTGCATTATCTAGGAATGAACCTGGTAGAGCATCCCACACAAACGAATGCTCCACATGCGGGTTTCACATGCCACCAACTCCACATTCACAGGCAACTTCAGCGCCACAGCCGTTTTGAGATAGCCCTCAATGCAAAGGCTCTAGACGCAAATATTGGTGTGAGAGCTAATTCAATCAAGGAAACACTGCATGTTGGTGAAGAGCATATTGAAGAAGGATCAGCCGAGTGGTTCTTGTGGGAGAACAACTCCATTTGGCTCACTAACTTCACACACCATCAGGCTTCCAAGCAGCTTTCAAGGAAACTCAGTTTTCACACTATATGCTTAGTGCCCTTTGAGTGCATTATCTAGGAATGAACCTGGTAGAGCATCCCACACAAACGAATGCTCCACATGCGGGTTTCACATGCCACCAACTCCACATTCTCAGGCAACTTCAGCGCCACAGCCGTTTTCAGATAGCCCTCAATGCAAAGGCTCTAGACGCAAATATTGGTGTGAGAGCTAATTCAATCAAGGAAACACTGCATGTTGGTGCAGGGCATATTGAAGAAGGATCAGCCGAGTGGTTCTTGTGGGAGAACAACTCCATTTGGCTCCCTAACTTCACACACCATCAGGCTTCCAAGCAGCTCTCAAGGAAACTGAGTTTTCAGACTCTATGCTTAGTGCTCTTTGTGTGCCTAGGACTGAAATGAAGCTTGCTCAGCATCCCACACAAACGAATACTCCACATGCGGGTTTCACATGCCACCAACTCCACATTCACAGGCAACTTCAGTGCCACAGCCGTTTTCAGATAGCCCTCAATACAAAGGCTCTAGACGCAAATATTGGTGTTAGAGCTAATTCAATCAAGGAAACACTGCATGTTGGTGAAGGGCATATTGAAGAAGGATCAGCCGAGTGGTTCTTGTGGGAGAACAACTCCATTTGGCTCACTAACTTCACACACCATCAGGCTTCCAAGCAGCTCTCAAGGAAACTCAGTTTTCACACTCTATGCTTAGTGCCCTTTGTATGGCTAGGACTGAAATGAACCTGGTAGAGCATCCCACACAAACGAATGCTCCACATGCGGGTTTCACATGCCACCAACTCCACATTCACAGGCAACTTCAGCGCCACAGCCGTTTTGAGATAGCCCTCAATACAAAGGCTCTAGACGCAAATATTGGTGTTAGAGCTAATTCAATCAAGGAAACACTGCATGTTGGTGAAGGGCATATTGAAGAAGGATCAGCCGAGTGGTTCTTGTGGGAGAACAACTCCATTTGGCTCACTAACTTCACACACCATCAGGCTTCCTAGCAGCTCTCAAGGAAACTCAGTTTTCACACTCTATGCTTAGTGCCCTTTGAGTGCATTATCTAGGAATGAACCTGGTAGAGCATCCCACACAAACGAATGCTCCACATGCGGATTTCACATGCCACCAACTCCACATTCACAGGCAACTTCAGCGCCACAGCCGTTTTCAGATAGCCCTCAATGCAAAGGCTCTAGACGCAAATATTGGTGTGAGAGCTAATTCAATCAAGGAAACACTGCATGTTCGTGAAGGGCATATTGAAGAAGGATCAGCCGAGTGGTTCTTGTGGGAGAACAACTCCATTTGGCTCACTAACTTCACACACCATCAGGCTTCCAAGCAGCTCTCAAGGAAACTCAGTTTTCACACTCTATGCTTAGTGACCTTGTATGGCTGGGACTGAAATGAACCTGGTAGAGCATCCCACACAAACGAATGCTCCACATGCGGGTTTCACATGCCACCAACTCCACATTCACAGGCAACTTCAGCGCCACAGCCGTTTTCAGATAGCCCTCAATGCAAAGGCTCTAGACGCAAATATTGGTGTGAGAGCTAATTCAATCAAGGAAACACTGCATGTTGGTGAAGGGCATATTGAAGAAGGATCAGCCGAGTGGTTCTTGTGGGAGAACAACTCCATTTGGCTCACTAACTTCACACACCATCAGGCTTCCAAGCAGCTCTCAAGGAAACTCAGTTTTCACACTCTATGCTTAGTGACCTTTGTATGGCTAGGACTGAAATGAACCTGGTAGAGCATCCCACACAAACGAATGCTCCACATGCGGGTTTCACATGCCACCAACTCCACATTCACAGGCAACTTCAGCGCCACAGCCGTTTTGAGATAGCCCTCAATGCAAAGGCTCTAGACGCAAATATTGGTGTGAGAGCTAATTCAATCAAGGAAACACTGCATGTTGGTGAAGGGCATATTAAAGAAGGATCAGCCGAGTGGTTCTTGTGGGAGAACAACTCCATTTGGCTCACTAACTTCACACACCATCAGGCTTCCAAGCAGCTCTCAAGGAAACTCAGTTTTCACACTCTATGCTTAGTGCCCTTTGAGTGCATTATCTAGGAATGAACCTGGTAGAGCATCCCACACAAACGAATGCTCCACATGCGGGTTTCACATGCCACCAACTCCACATTCACAGGCAACTTCAGCGCCACAGCCGTTTTCAGATAGCCCTCAATGCAAAGGCTCTAGACGCAAATATTGGTGTGAGAGCTAATTCAATCAAGGAAACACTGCATGTTGGTGAAGGGCATATTGAAGAAGGATCAGCCGAGTGGTTCTTGTGGGAGAACAACTCCATTTGGCTCACTAACTTCACACACCATCAGGCTTCCAAGCAGCTCTCAAGGAAACTCAGTTTTCACACTCTATGCTTAGTGACCTTTGTATGGCTGGGACTGAAATGAACCTGGTAGAGCATCCCACACAAACGAATGCTCCACATGCGGGTTTCACATGCCACCAACTCCACATTCACAGGCAACTTCAGCGCCACAGCCGTTTTCAGATAGCCCTCAATGCAAAGGCTCTAGACGCAAATATTGGTGTGAGAGCTAATTCAATCAAGGAAACACTGCATGTTGGTGAAGGGCATATTGAAGAAGGATCAGCCGAGTGGTTCTTGTGGGAGAACAACTCCATTTGGCTCACTAACTTCACACACCATCAGGCTTCCAAGCAGCTCTCAAGGAAAGTCAGTTTTCACACTCTATGCTTAGTGCCCTTTGAGTGCATTATCTAGGAATGAACCTGGTAGAGCATCCCACACAAACGAATGCTCCACATGCGGGTTTCACATGCCACCAACTCCACATTCACAGGCAACTTCAGCGCCACAGCCGTTTTCAGATAGCCCTCAATGCAAAGGCTCTAGACGCAAATATTGGTGTGAGAGCTAATTCAATCAAGGAAACACTGCATGTTGGTGAAGGGCATATTGAAGAAGGATCAGCCGAGTGGTTCTTGTGGGAGAACAACTCCATTTGGCTCACTAACTTCACACACCATCAGGCTTCCAAGCAGCTCTCAAGGAAACTCAGTTTTCACACTCTATGCTTAGTGCCCTTTGAGTGCATTATCTAGGAATGAACCTGGTAGAGCATCCCACACAAACGAATGCTCCACATGCGGGTTTCACATGCCACCAACTCCACATTCACAGGCAACTTCAGCGCCACAGCCGTTTTCAGATAGCCCTCAATGCAAAGGCTCTAGACGCAAATATTGGTGTGAGAGCTAATTCAATCAAGGAAACACTGCATGTTGGTGAAGGGCATATTGAAGAAGGATCAGCCGAGTGGTTCTTGTGGGAGAACAACTCCATTTGGCTCACTAACTTGACACACCATCAGGCTTCCAAGCAGCTCTCAAGGAAACTCAGTTTTCACACTCTATGCTTAGTGCTCTTTGTGTGCCTAGGACTGAAATGAAGCTTGGTCAGCATCCCACACAAACGAATGCTCCACATGCGGGTTTCACATGCCACCAACTCCACATTCACAGGCAACTTCAGCGCCACAGCCGTTTTCAGATAGCCCTCAATGCAAAGGCTCTAGACGCAAATATTGGTGTTAGAGCTAATTCAATCAAGGAAACACTGCATGTTGGTGAAGGGCATATTGAAGAAGGATCAGCAGAGTGGTTCTTGTGGGAGAACAACTCCATTTGGCTCACTAACTTCACACACCATCAGGCTTCCAAGCAGCTCTCAAGGAAACTCAGTTTTCATACTCTATGTTTAGTGCCCTTTGAGGGCATTATCTAGGAAGGAACCTGGTAGAGCATCCCACACAAATGAATGCTCCACATGCGGGTTTCACATGCCACCAACTCCACATTCACAGGCAACTTCAGCGCCACAGCCGTTTTCAGATAGCCCTCAATGCAAAGGCTCTAGACGCAAATATTGGTGTGAGAGCTAATTCAATCAAGGAAACACTGCATGTTGGTGAAGGGCATATTGAAGAAGGATCAGCCGAGTGGTTCTTGTGGGAGAACAACTCCATTTGGTTCACTAACTTCACACACCATCAGGCTTCCAAGCAGCTCTCAAGGAAACTCAGTTTTCACACTCTATGCTTAGTGCCCTTTGTAAGGCTAGGACTGAAATGAACCTGGTAGAGCATCCCACACAAACGAATGCTCCACATGCGGGTTTCACATGCCACCAACTCCACATTCACAGGCAACTTCAGCGCCACAGCCGTTTTCAGATAGCCCTCAATGCAAAGGCTCTAGACGCAAATATTGGTGTGAGAGCTAATTCAATCAAGGAAACACTGCATGTTGGTGAAGGGCATATTGAAGAAGGATCAGCCGAGTGGTTCTTGTGGGAGAACAACTCCATTTGGCTCACTAACTTGACACACCATCAGGCTTCCAAGCAGCTCTCAAGGAAACTCAGTTTTCACACTCTATGCTTAGTGCTCTTTGTGTGCCTAGGACTGAAATGAAGCTTGGTCAGCATCCCACACAAACGAATGCTCCACATGCGGGTTTCACATGCCACCAACTCCACATTCACAGGCAACTTCAGCGCCACAGCCGTTTTCAGATAGCCCTCAATGCAAAGGCTCTAGACGCAAATATTGGTGTGAGAGCTAATTCAATCAAGGAAACACTGCATGTTGGTGAAGGGCATATTGAAGAAGGATCAGCCGAGTGGTTCTTGTGGGAGAACAACTCCATTTGGCTCACTAACTTCACACACCATCAGGCTTCCAAGCAGCTCTCAAGGAAACTCAGTTTTCACACTCTATGCTTAGTGCTCTTTGTGTGCCTAGGACTGAAATGAAGCTTGGTCAGCATCCCACACAAACGAATGCTCCACATGCGGGTTTCACATGCCACCAACTCCACATTCACAGGCAACTTCAGCGCCACAGCCGTTTTCAGATAGCCCTCAATGCAAAGGCTCTAGACGCAAATATTGGTGTGAGAGCTAATTCAATCAAGGAAACACTGCATGTTGGTGAAGGGCATATTGAAGAAGGATCAGCAGAGTGGTTCTTGTGGGAGAACAAGTCCATTTGGCTCACTAACTTCACACACCATCAGGCTTCCAAGCAGCTCTCAAGGAAACTCAGTTTTCATATTCTATGTTTAGTGCCCTTTGAGGGCATTATCTAGGAAGGAACCTGGTAGAGCATCCCACACAAATGAATGCTCCACATGCGGGTTTCACATGCCACCAACTCCACATTCACAGGCAACTTCAGCGCCACAGCCGTTTTCAGATAGCCCTCAATGCAAAGGCTCTAGACGCAAATATTGGTGTGAGAGCTAATTCAATCAAGGAAACACTGCATGTTGGTGAAGGGCATATTGAAGAAGGATCAGCCGAGTGGTTCTTGTGGGAGAACAACTCCATTTGGTTCACTAACTTCACACACCATCAGGCTTCCAAGCAGCTCTCAAGGAAACTCAGTTTTCACACTCTATGCTTAGTGCCCTTTGTAAGGCTAGGACTGAAATGAACCTGGTAGAGCATCCCACACAAACGAATGCTCCACATGCGGGTTTCACATGCCACCAACTCCACATTCACAGGCAACTTCAGGGCCACAGCCGTTTTGAGATAGCCCTCAATGGAAAGGCTCTAGACGCAAATATTGGTGTGAGAGCTAATTCAATCAAGGAAACACTGCATGTTGGTGAAGGGCATATTGAAGAAGGATCAGCCGAGTGGTTCTTGTGGGAGAACAACTCCATTTGGCTCACTTACTTCACACACCATCAGGCTTCCAAGCAGCTCTCAAGGAAACTCAGTTTTCACACTCTATGCTTAGTGCCCTTTGTATGGCTAGGACTGAAATGAACCTGGTAGAGCATCCCACACAAACGAATGCTCCACATGCGGGTTTCACATGCCACCAACTCCACATTCACAGGCAACTTCAGCGCCACAGCCGTTTTCAGATAGACCTCAATGCAAAGGTTCTAGACGCAAATATTGGTGTGAGAGCTAATTCAATCAAGGAAACACTGCATGTTGGTTAAGGGCATATTGAAGAAGGATCAGCCGAGTGGTTCTTGTGGGAGAACAACTCCATTTGGCTCACTAACTTCACACACCATCAGGCTTCCAAGCAGCTCTCAAGGAAACTCAGTTTTCACACTCTATGCTTAGTGCTCTTTGTGTGCCTAGGACTGAAATGAAGCTTGGTCCGCATCCCACACAAACGAATGCTCCACATGCGGGTTTCAAATGCCAAAAACTCCACATTCACAGGCAACTTCAGCGCCACAGCCGTTTTCAGATAGCCCTCAATGCAAAGGCTCTAGACGCAAATATTGGTGTGAGAGCTAATTCAATCAAGGAAACACTGCATGTTGGTGAAGGGCATATTGAAGAAGGATCAGCCGAGTGGTTCTTGTGGGAGAACAACTCCATTTGGCTCACTAACTTCACACACCATCAGGCTTCCAAGCAGCTCTCAAGGAAACTCAGTTTTCATACTCTATGTTTAGTGCCCTTTGAGGGCATTATCTAGGAAGGAACCTGGTAGAGCATCCCACACAAACGAATGCTCCACATGCGGGTTTCACATGCCACCAACTCCACATTCACAGGCAACTTCAGGGACACAGCCGTTTTCAGATAGCCCTCAATGCAAAGGCTCTAGACGCAAATATTGGTGTGAGAGCTAATTCAATCAAGGAAACACTGCATGTTGGTGAAGGGCATATTGAAGAAGGATCAGCCGATTGGTTCTTGTTTGAGAACAACTCCATTTGGCTCACTTACTTCACACACCATCAGGCTTCCAAGCAACTCTCAAGGAAACTCAGTTTTCACACTCTATGCTTAGTGCCCTTTGTATGGCTAGGACTGAAATGAACCTGGTAGAGCATCCCACACAAACGAATGCTCCACATGCGGGTTTCACATGCCACCAACTCCACATTCACAGGCAACTTCAGCGCCACAGCCGTTTTCAGGTACACCTCAATGCAAAGGTTCTAGACGCAAATATTGGTGTGAGAGCTAATTCAATCAAGGAAACACTGCATGTTGGTGAAGGGCATATTGAAGAAGGATCAGCCGAGTGGTTCTTGTGGGAGAACAACTCCATTTGGCTCACTAACTTCACACACCATCAGGCTTCCAAGCAGCTCTCAAGGAAACTCAGTTTTCACACTCTATGCTTAGTGCTCTTTGTGTGCCTAGGACTGAAATGAAGCTTGGTCCGCATCCCACACAAACGAATGCTCCACATGCGGGTTTCAAATGCCAAAAACTCCACATTCACAGGCAACTTAAGCGCCACAGCCGTTTTCAGATAGCCCTCAATGCAAAGGCTCTAGACGCAAATATTGGTGTGAGAGCTAATTCAATCAAGGAAACACTGCATGTTGGTGAAGGGCATATTGAAGAAGGATCAGCCGAGTGGTTCTTTTGGGAGAACAACTCCATTTGGCTCACTAACTTCACACACCATCAGGCTTCCAAGCAGCTCTCAAGGAAACTCAGTTTTCACACTCTATGCTTAGTGCCCTTTGAGTGCATTATCTAGGAATGAACCTGGTAGAGCATCCCACACAAACGAATGCTCCACATGCGGATTTCACATGCCACCAACTCCACATTCTTAGGCAACTTCAGCGCCACAGCCGTTTTCAGATAGCCCTCAATGCAAAGGCTCTAGACGCAAATATTGGTGTGAGAGCTAATTCAATCAAGGAAACACTGCATGTTGGTGAAGGGCATATTGAAGAAGGATCAGCCGAGTGGTTCTTGTGGGAGAACAACTCCATTTGGCTAACTAACTTCACACACCATCAGGCTTCCAAGCAGCTCTCAAGGAAACTCAGTTTTCACACTCTATGCTTAGTGCTCTTTGTGTGCCTAGGACTGAAATGAAACTTGCTCAGCATCCCACACAATCGAATGCTCCACATGCGGGTTTCAAATGCCAAAAACTCCACATTCACAGGCAACTTCAGCGCCACAGCCGTTTTCAGATAGCCCTCAATGCAAAGGCTCTAGACGCAAATATTGGTGTGAGAGCTAATTCAATCAAGGAAACACTGCATGTTGGTGAAGGGCATATTGAAGAAGGATCAGCCGAGTGGTTCTTGTGGGAGAACAACTCCATTTGGCTCACTAACTTCACACACCATCAGGCTTCCAAGCAGCTCTCAAGGAAACTCAGTTTTCACACTATATGCTTAGTGTCCTTTGAGTGCATTATCTAGGAATGAACCTGGTAGAGCATCCCACACAAACGAATGCTCCACATGCGGGTTTCACATGCCACCAACTCCACATTCACAGGCAACTTCAGCGCCACAGCCGTTTTCAGATAGCCCTCAATGCAAAGGCTCTAGACGCAAATATTGGTGTGAGAGCTAATTCAATCAAGGAAACACTGCATGTTGGTGAAGGGCATATTGAAGAAGGATCAGCCGAGTGGTTCTTGTGGGAGAACAACTCCATTTGGCTCACTAACTTCACACACCATCAGGCTTCCAAGCAGCTCTCAAGGAAACTCAGTTTTCACACTCTATGCTTAGTGCTCTTTGTGTGCTTAGGACTGAAATGAAGCTTGCTCAGCATCCCACACAAACGAATACTCCACATGCGGGTTTCACATGCCACCAACTCCACATTCACAGGCAACTTCAGTGCCACAGCCGTTTTCAGATAGCCCTCAATGCAAAGGCTCTAGACGCAAATATTGGTGTGAGAGCTAATTCAATCAAGGAAACACTGCATGTTGGTGAAGGGCATATTGAAGAAGGATCAGCCGAGTGGTTCTTGTGGGAGAACAACTCCATTTGGCTCACTAACTTCACACACCATCAGGCTTCCAAGCAGCTCTAAAGGAAACTCAGTTTTCACACTCTATGTTTAGTGCCCTTTGAGGGCATTATCTAGGAATGAACCTGGTAGAGCATCCCACACAAACGAATGCTCCACATGCGGGTTTCACATGCCACCAACTCCACATTCACAGGCAACTTCAGCGCCACAGCCGTTTTCAGATAGCCCTCAATGCAAAGGCTCTAGACGCAAATATTGGTGTGAGAGCTAATTCAATCAAGGAAACACTGCATGTTGGTGAAGGGCATATTGAAGAAGGATCAGCCGAGTGGTTCTTGTGGTAGAACAACTCCATTTGGCTCACTAACTTCACACACCATCAGGCTTCCAAGCAGCTCTCAAGGAAACTCAGTTTTCACACTCTATGCTTAGTGCCCTTTGAGTGCATTATCTAGGAATGAACCTGGTAGAGCATCCCACACAAACGAATGCTCCACATGCGGATTTCACATGCCACCAACTCCACATTCTCAGGCAACTTCAGCGCCACAGCTGTTTTCAGATAGCCCTCAATGCAAAGGCTCTAGACGCAAATATTGGTGTGAGAGCTAATTCAATCAAGGAAACACTGCATGTTAGTGAAGGGCATATTGAAGAAGGATCAGCCGAGTGGTTCTTGTGGGAGAACAACTCCATTTGGCTCACTAACTTCACACACCATCAGGCTTCCAAGCAGCTCTCAAGGAAACTCAGTTTTCACACTCTATGTTTAGTGCCCTTTGAGTGCATTATCTAGGAATGAACCTGGTAGAGCATTCCACACAAACGAATGCTCCACATGCGGGTTTCACATGCCACCAACTCCACATTCACAGGCAACGTCAGCGCCACAGCCGTTTTCAGATAGCCCTCAATGCAAAGGCTCTAGACGCAAATATTGGTGTGAGAGCTAATTCAATCAAGGAAACACTGCATGTTGGTGAAGGGCATATTGAAGAAGGATCAGCCGAGTGGTTCTTTT
>NW_026698549.1:0-88762 GCF_030435755.1 Ochotona princeps
TACTCTATGCTTAGTGCCCTTTGAGTGCCTAGGACTGAAATGAAGCTTGGTGAGCATCCCACACAAACGAATGCTCCACATGCGGGTTTCACATGCCACCAACTCCACATTCACAGGCAACTTCAGCGCCACAGCCGTTTTCAGATAGCCCTCAATGCAAAGGCTCTAGACGCAAATATTGGTGTGAGAGCTAATTCAATCAAGGAAACACTGCATGTTGGTGAAGGGCATATTGAAGAAGGATCAGCCGAGTGGTTCTTGTGGGAGAACAACTCCATTTGGCTCACTAACTTCACACACCATCAGGCTTCCAAGCAGCTCTCAAGGAAACTCAGTTTTTCACACTCTATGCTTAGTGCCCTTTGAGTGCCTAGGACTGAAATGAAGCTTGGTGAGCATCCCACACAAACGAATGCTCCACATGCGGGTTTCACATGCCACCAACTCCACATTCACAGGCAACTTCAGCGCCACAGTCGTTTTCAGATAGCCCTCAATGCAAAGGCTCTAGACGCAAATATTGGTGTGAGAGCTAATTCAACCAAGGAAACACTGCATGTTGCTGAAGGGCATATTGAGGAAGGATCAGCCGAGTGTTTCTTGTGGGAGAACAACTCCATTTGGCTCACTAACTCACACACCATCAGGCTTCCAAGCAGCTCTCAAGGTAACTCAGTTTTCACACTCTATGCTTAGTGCCCTTTCACTGCATTATCTAGAATGAACCGGGTAGAGCATCCCACACAAATGAATGCTCCACATGCTGGTTTCACATGCCACCAACTCCACATTCACAGGCAACTTCAGCGCCACAGCCGTTTTCAGATAGCCCTCAATGCAAAGGCTCTAGACGCAAATATTCGTTTGAGAGCTAATTCAATCAAGGAAACACTGCATGTTGGTGAAGGGCATATTGAGAAGGATCAGCGAAGTGGTTCTTGTGGGAGAACAACTCCATTTGGCTCAATAACTTCACACACCATCAGGCTTCCAAGCAGCTCTCAAGGAAACTCAGTTTTCACACTCTATGCTTAGTGCCGTTTGAGTGCCTAGGACTGAAATGAAGCTTGGTGAGCATCCACACAAACGAATGCTCCACATGCGGGTTTCACATGCCACCAACTCCACATTCACAGGCAACTTCAGCGCCACAGCCATTTTCAGATAGCCTCAATGCAAAGGCTCTAGACGCAAATATTGGTGTGAGAGCTAATTCAATCAAGGAAACACTGCATGTTGGTGAAGGGCATATTGAAGAAGGATCAGCCGAGTGGTTCTTGTGGGAGAACAACTCCATTTGGCTCACTAACTTCACACACCATCAGGCTTCCAAGCAGCTCTCAAGGTAACTCAGTTTTCACACTCTATGCTTAGTGCCCTTTGAGTGCATTATCTAGGAATGAGTCTAGTAGAGCATCCCACACAAACGAATGCTCCACATTCTGGTTTCACATGCCACCAACTCCACATTCACAGGCAACTTCAGCGCCACAGCCGTTTTCAGATAGCCCTCAATGCAAAGGCTCTAGACGCAAATATTGGTGTGAGAGCTAATTCAATCAAGGAAACACTGCATGTTGGTGAAGGGCATATTGAAGAAGGATCAGCGAAGTGGTTCTTGTGGGAGAACAACTCCATTTGGCTCACTAACTTCACACACCATCAGGCTTCCAAGCAGCTCTCAAGGAAACTCAGTTTTCACACTCTATGCTTAGTGCCCTTTGAGTGCATTATCTAGGAATGAATCTAGTAGAGCATCCCACACAAACGAATGCTCCACATGCGGGTTTCACATGCCACCAACTCCACATTCACAGGCAACTTCAGCGCCACAGCCGTTTTCAGATAGCCCTCAATGCAAAGGCTCTAGACGCAAATATTGGTGTGAGAGCTAATTCAATCAAGGAAACACTGCATGTTGGTGAAGGGCATATTGAAGAAGGATCAGCGAAGTGGTTCTTGTGGGAGAACAACTCCATTTGGCTCACTAACTTCACACACCATTAGACTTCCAAGCAGCTCTCAAGGAAACTCAGTTTTCACACTCTATGCTTAGTGCCCTTTGAGTGCCTAGGACTGAAATGAAGCTTGGTGAGCATCCCACACAAACGAATGCTCCACATGCGGGTTTCACATGCCACCAACTCCACATTCACAGGCAACTTCAGCGCCATAGCCCTTTTCAGATAGCCCTCAATGCAAAGGCTCTAGACGCAAATATTGGTGTGAGAGCTAATTCAATCAAGGAAACACTGCATGTTGGTGAAGGGCATATTGAAGAAGGATCAGCCGAGTGGTTCTTGTGGGAGAACAACTCCATTTGGCTCACTAACTTCACTCACCATCAGGCTTCCAAGCAGCTCTCAAGGAAACTCAGTTTTCACACTCTATGCTTAGTGCCCTTTGAGTGCATTATCTAGGAATGAACCTGGTAGAGCATCCCACACAAACGAATGCTCCACATGCGGGTTTCACATGCCACCAACTCCACATTCACAGGCAACTTCAGCGCCACAGCCGTTTTCAGATAGCCCTCAATGCAAAGGCTCTAGACGCAATAGTGGTGTGAGAGCTAATTCAATCAAGGAAACACTGCATGTTGGTGAAGGGCATATTGAAGAAGGATCAGCCGAGTGGTTCTTGTGGGAGAACAACTCCATTTGGCTCACTAACTTCACACACCATCCGGCTTCCAACCAGCTCTCAAGGAAACTCAGTTTTCACACTCTATGCTTAGTGCCCTTTGAGTGCCTTATCTAGTAATGAATCTAGCAGAGCATCTCACACAAACGAATGCTCCACATGCGGGTTTCACATGCCACCAACTCCACATTCACAGGCAACTTCAGCGCCACAGCCGTTTTCAGATAGCCCTCAATGCAAAGGCTCTAGACGCAAATATTGGTGTGTGAGAGCTAATTCAATCAAGGAAACACTGCATGTTGCTGAAGGGCATATTGAAGAAGGATCAGCCGAGTGGTTCTTGTGGGAGAAGCAACTCCATTTGGCTCACTAACGTCACACACCATCAGGCTTCCAAGCAGCTCTCAAGGAAACTCAGTTTTCACACTCTATGCTTAGTGCCCTTTGAGTGCCTAGGACTGAAATGAAGCTTGGTGAGCATCCCACACAAACGAATGCTCCACATGCGTGTTTCACATGCACCAACTCCACATTCACAGGCAACTTCAGCGCCACAGCCGTTTTCAGATAGCCCTCAATGCAAAGGCTCTAGACACAAATATTGGTGTGAGAGCTAATTCAATCAAGGAAACACTGCATGTTGGTGAAGGGCATGTTGAAGAAGGATCAGCCGAGTGTTTCTTGTGGGAGAACAACTCCATTTGGCTCACTAACTTCACACACCATCAGGCTTCCAAGCAGCTCTCAAGGAAACTCAGTTTTCACACTCTATGCTTAGTGCCCTTTGAGTGCATTGTCTAGGAATGAACCTGGGTAGAGCATCCCACACAAACGAATGCTCCACATGCGGGTTTCACATGCCACCAACTCCACATTCACAGGCAACTTCAGCGCCACAGCCGTTTCAGATAGCCCTCAATGCAAAGGCTCTAGACGCAAATATTGGTGTGAGAGCTAATTCAATCAAGGAAACAATGCACGTTGGTGAAGGGCATATTGAAGAAGATCAGCGAAGTGGTTCTTGTGGGAGAACAACTCCATTTGGCTCACTAACTTCACACACCATCAGGCTTCCAAGCAGCACTCAAGGAAACTCAGTTTTCACACTCTATGCTTAGTGCCCTTTGAGTGCCTAGGACTGAAATGAAGCTTGGTGAGCATCCCACACAAACGAATGCTCCACATGCGGGGTTTCACATGCCACCAGCTCCACATTCACAGTCAACTTCAGCGCCATAGACGTTTTCAGATAGCCCTCAATGCAAAGGCTCTAGACGCAAATATTGGTGTGAGAGCTAATTCAATCAAGGAAACACTGCATGTTGCTGAAGGGCATATTGAAGAAGGATCAGCCGAGTGGTTCTTGTGGAGAACAACTCCATTTGGCTCACTAACTTCACACACCATCAGGCTTCCAAGCAGCTCTCAAGGAAACTCAGTTTTCACACTCTATGCTTAGTGCCCTTTGAGTGCATTATCTAGGAATGAACCGGGTAGAGCATCCCACACAAACGAATGCTCCACATGCGGGTTTCACATGCCACCAACTCCACATTCACAGGCAACTTCAGCGCCACAGCCGTTTTCAGATAGCCCTCAATGCAAAGGCTCTAGACGCAAAATTGGTGTGAGAGCTAATTCAATCAAGGAAACACTGCATGTTGCTGAAGGGCATATTGAAGAAGGATCAGCCAGTGGTTCTTGTGGGAGAACAACTCCATTTGGCTCACTAACTTCACACACCATCAGGCTTCCAAGCAGCTCTCAAGGAAATTCAGTTTTCACACTCTATGCTTAGTGCGCTTTGAGTGCATTATCTAGGAATGAACCTGGTAGAGCATCTCACACAAACGAATGCTCCACATGCGGGTTTCACATGCCACCAACTCCACATTCACAGGCAACTTCAGCGCCACAGCCGTTTTCAGATAGCCTCAATGCAAAGGCTCTAGACGCAAATATTGGTGTGAGAGCTAATTCAATCAAGGAAACACTGCATGTTGGTGAAGGGCATATTGAAGAAGGATCAGCCGAGTGGTTCTTGTGGGAGAACAACTCCATTTGGCTCACTAACTTCACACACCATCAGGCTTCCAAGCAGCTCTCAAGGAAACTCAGTTTTCACACTCTATGCTTAGTGCCCTTTGAGTGCCTAGGACTGAAATGAAGCTTGGTGAGCATCCCACACAAACGAATGCTCCACATGCGGGTTTCACATGCCACCAACTCCACATTCACAGGCAACTTCAGCGCCACAGTCGTTTTCAGATAGCCCTCAATGCAAAGGCTCTAGACGCAAATATTGGTGTGAGAGCTAATTCAACCAAGGAAACACTGCATGTTGCTGAAGGGCATATTGAGGAAGGATCAGCCGAGTGTTTCTTGTGGGAGAACAACTCCATTTGGCTCACTAACTTCACACACCATCAGGCTTCCAAGCAGCTCTCAAGGTAACTCAGTTTTCACACTCTATGCTTAGTGCCCTTTCACTGCATTATCTAGGAATGAACCGGGTAGAGCATCCCACACAAATGAATGCTCCACATGCTGGTTTCACATGCCACCAACTCCACATTCACAGGAACTTCAGCGCCACAGCCGTTTTCAGATAGCCCTCAATGCAAAGGCTCTAGACGCAAATATTCGTTTGAGAGCTAATTCAATCAAGGAAACACTGCATGTTGGTGAAGGGCATATTGAAGAAGGATCAGCGAAGTGGTTCTTGTGGGAGAACAACTCCATTTGGCTCAATAACTTCACACACCATCAGGCTTCCAAGCAGCTCTCAAGGAAACTCAGTTTTCACACTCTATGCTTAGTGCCGTTTGAGTGCCTAGGACTGAAATGAAGCTTGGTGAGCATCCCACACAAACGAATGCTCCACATGCGGGTTTCACATGCCACCAACTCCACATTCACAGGCAACTTCAGCGCCACAGCCATTTTCAGATAGCCCTCAATGCAAAGGCTCTAGACGCAAATATTGGTGTGAGAGCTAATTCAATCAAGGAAACACTGCATGTTGGTGAAGGGCATATTGAAGAAGGATCAGCCGAGTGGTTCTTGTGGGAGAACAACTCCATTTGGCTCACTAACTTCACACACCATCAGGCTTCCAAGCAGCTCTCAAGGTAACTCAGTTTTCACACTCTATGCTTAGTGCCCTTTGAGTGCATTATCTAGGAATGAGTCTAGTAGAGCATCCCACACAAACGAATGCTCCACATTCTGGTTTCACATGCCACCAACTCCACATTCACAGGCAACTTCAGCGCCACAGCCGTTTTCAGATAGCCCTCAATGCAAAGGCTCTAGACGCAAATATTGGTGTGAGAGCTAATTCAATCAAGGAAACACTGCATGTGGTGAAGGGCATATTGAAGAAGGATCAGCGAAGTGGTTCTTGTGGGAGAACAACTCCATTTGGCTCACTAACTTCACACACCATCAGGCTTCCAAGCAGCTCTCAAGGAAACTCAGTTTTCACACTCTATGCTTAGTGCCCTTTGAGTGCATTATCTAGGAATGAATCTAGTAGAGCATCCCACACAAACGAATGCTCCACATGCGGGTTTCACATGCCACCAACTCCACATTCACAGGCAACTTCAGCGCCACAGCCGTTTTCAGATAGCCCTCAATGCAAAGGCTCTAGACGCAAATATTGGTGTGAGAGCTAATTCAATCAAGGAAACACTGCATGTTGGTGAAGGGCATATTGAAGAAGGATCAGCGAAGTGGTTCTTGTGGGAGAACAACTCCATTTGGCTCACTAACTTCACACACCATTAGACTTCCAAGCAGCTCTCAAGGAAACTCAGTTTTCACACTCTATGCTTAGTGCCCTTTGAGTGCCTAGGACTGAAATGAAGCTTGGTGAGCATCCCACACAAACGAATGCTCCACATGCGGGTTTCACATGCCACCAACTCCACATTCACAGGCAACTTCAGCGCCATAGCCCTTTTCAGATAGCCCTCAATGCAAAGGCTCTAGACGCAAATATTGGTGTGAGAGCTAATTCAATCAAGGAAACACTGCATGTTGGTGAAGGGCATATTGAAGAAGGATCAGCCGAGTGGTTCTTGTGGGAGAACAACTCCATTTGGCTCACTAACTTCACTCACCATCAGGCTTCCAAGCAGCTCTCAAGGAAACTCAGTTTTCACACTCTATGCTTAGTGCCCTTTGAGTGCATTATCTAGGAATGAACCTGGTAGAGCATCCCACACAAACGAATGCTCCACATGCGGGTTTCACATGCCACCAACTCCACATTCACAGGCAACTTCAGCGCCACAGCCGTTTTCAGATAGCCCTCAATGCAAAGGCTCTAGACGCAATAGTGGTGTGAGAGCTAATTCAATCAAGGAAACACTGCATGTTGGTGAAGGGCATATTGAAGAAGGATCAGCCGAGTGGTTCTTGTGGGAGAACAACTCCATTTGGCTCACTAACTTCACACACCATCCGGCTCCAACCAGCTCTCAAGGAAACTCAGTTTTCACACTCTATGCTTAGTGCCCTTTGAGTGCCTTATCTAGTAATGAATCTAGCAGAGCATCTCACACAAACGAATGCTCCACATGCGGGTTTCACATGCCACCAACTCCACATTCACAGGCAACTTCAGCGCCACAGCCGTTTTCAGATAGCCCTCAATGCAAAGGCTCTAGACGCAAATATTGTGTGAGAGCTAATTCAATCAAGGAAACACTGCATGTTGCTGAAGGGCATATTGAAGAAGGATCAGCCGAGTGGTTCTTGTGGGAGAACAACTCCATTTGGCTCACTAACGTCACACACCATCAGGCTTCCAAGCAGCTCTCAAGGAAACTCAGTTTTCACACTCTATGCTTAGTGCCCTTTGAGTGCCTAGGACTGAAATGAAGCTTGGTGAGCATCCCACACAAACGAATGCTCCACATGCGTGTTTCACATGCCACCAACTCCACATTCACAGGCAACTTCAGCGCCACAGCCGTTTTCAGATAGCCCTCAATGCAAAGGCTCTAGACACAAATATTGGTGTGAGAGCTAATTCAATCAAGGAAACACTGCATGTTGGTGAAGGGCATGTTGAAGAAGGATCAGCCGAGTGTTCTTGTGGGAGAACAACTCCATTTGGCTCACTAACTTCACACACCATCAGGCTTCCAAGCAGCTCTCAAGGAAACTCAGTTTTCACACTCTATGCTTAGTGCCCTTTGAGTGCATTGTCTAGGGAATGAACCTGGTAGAGCATCCCACACAAACGAATGCTCCACATGCGGGTTTCACATGCCACCAACTCCACATTCACAGGCAACTTCAGCGCCACAGCCGTTTTCAGATAGCCCTCAATGCAAAGGCTCTAGACGCAAATATTGGTGTGAGAGCTAATTCAATCAAGGAAACAATGCACGTTGGTGAAGGGCATATTGAAGAAGGATCAGCGAAGTGGTTCTTGTGGGAGAACAACTCCATTTGGCTCACTAACTTCACACACCATCAGGCTTCCAAGCAGCACTCAAGGAAACTCAGTTTTCACACTCTATGCTTAGTGCCCTTTGAGTGCCTAGGACTGAAATGAAGCTTGTGAGCATCCCACACAAACGAATGCTCCACATGCGGGTTTCACATGCCACCAGCTCACATTCACAGTCAACTTCAGCGCCATAGACGTTTTCAGATAGCCCTCAATGCAAAGGCTCTAGACGCAAATATTGGTGTGAGAGCTAATTCAATCAAGGAAACACTGCATGTTGCTGAAGGGCATATTGAAGAAGGATCAGCCGAGTGGTTCTTGTGGGAGAACAACTCCATTTGGCTCACTAACTTCACACACCATCAGGCTTCCAAGCAGCTCTCAAGGAAACTCAGTTTTCACACTCTATGCTTAGTGCCCTTTGAGTGCATTATCTAGGAATGAACCGGGTAGAGCATCCCACACAAACGAATGCTCCACATGCGGGTTTCACATGCCACCAACTCCACATTCACAGGCAACTTCAGCGCCACAGCCGTTTTCAGATAGCCCTCAATGCAAAGGCTCTAGACGCAAATATTGGTGTGAGAGCTAATTCAATCAAGGAAACACTGCATGTTGCTGAAGGGCATATTGAAGAAGGATCAGCCAAGTGGTTCTTGTGGGAGAACAACTCCATTTGGCTCACTAACTTCACACACCATCAGGCTTCCAAGCAGCTCTCAAGGAAATTCAGTTTTCACACTCTATGCTTAGTGCGCTTTGAGTGCATTATCTAGGAATGAACCTGGTAGAGCATCTCACACAAACGAATGCTCCACATGCGGGTTTCACATGCCACCAACTCCACATTCACAGGCAACTTCAGCGCCACAGCCGTTTTCAGATAGCCCTCAATGCAAAGGCTCTAGACGCAAATATTGGTGTGAGAGCTAATTCAATCAAGGAAACACTGCATGTTGGTGAAGGGCATATTGAAGAAGGATCAGCCGAGTGGTTCTTGTGGGAGAACAACTCCATTTGGCTCACTAACTTCACACACCATCAGGCTTCCAAGCAGCTCTCAAGGAAACTCAGTTTTCACACTCTATGCTTAGTGCCCTTTGAGTGCCTAGGACTGAAATGAAGCTTGGTGAGCATCCCACACAAACGATGCTCCACATGCGGGTTTCACATGCCACCAACTCCACATTCACAGGCAACTTCAGCGCCACAGTCGTTTTCAGATAGCCCTCAATGCAAAGGCTCTAGACGCAAATATTGGTGTGAGAGCTAATTCAACCAAGGAAACACTGCATGTTGCTGAAGGGCATATTGAGGAAGGATCAGCCGAGTGTTTCTTGTGGAGAACAACTCCATTTGGCTCACTAACTTCACACACCATCAGGCTTCCAAGCAGCTCTCAAGGTAACTCAGTTTTCACACTCTATGCTTAGTGCCCTTTCACTGCATTATCTAGGAATGAACCGGGTAGAGCATCCCACACAAATGAATGCTCCACATGCTGGTTTCACATGCCACCAACTCCACATTCACAGGCAACTTCAGCGCCACAGCCGTTTTCAGATAGCCCTCAATGCAAAGGCTCTAGACGCAAATATTCGTTTGAGAGCTAATTCAATCAAGGAAACACTGCATGTTGGTGAAGGGCATATTGAAGAAGGATCAGCGAAGTGGTTCTTGTGGGAGAACAACTCCATTTGGCTCAATAACTTCACACACCATCAGGCTTCCAAGCAGCTCTCAAGGAAACTCAGTTTTCACACTCTATGCTTAGTGCCGTTTGAGTGCCTAGGACTGAAATGAAGCTTGGTGAGCATCCCACACAAACGAATGCTCCACATGCGGGTTTCACATGCCACCAACTCCACATTCACAGGCAACTTCAGCGCCACAGCCATTTTCAGATAGCCCTCAATGCAAAGGCTCTAGACGCAAATATTGGTGTGAGAGCTAATTCAATCAAGGAAACACTGCATGTTGGTGAAGGCATATTGAAGAAGGATCAGCCGAGTGGTTCTTGTGGGAGAACAACTCCATTTGGCTCACTAACTTCACACACCATCAGGCTTCCAAGCAGCTCTCAAGGTAACTCAGTTTTCACACTCTATGCTTAGTGCCCTTTGAGTGCATTATCTAGGAATGAGTCTAGTAGAGCATCCCACACAAACGAATGCTCCACATTCTGGTTTCACATGCCACCAACTCCACATTCACAGGCAACTTCAGCGCCACAGCCGTTTTCAGATAGCCCTCAATGCAAAGGCTCTAGACGCAAATATTGGTGTGAGAGCTAATTCAATCAAGGAAACACTGCATGTTGGTGAAGGGCATATTGAAGAAGGATCAGCGAAGTGGTTCTTGTGGGAGAACAACTCCATTTGGCTCACTAACTTCACACACCATCAGGCTTCCAAGCAGCTCTCAAGGAAACTCAGTTTTCACACTCTATGCTTAGTGCCCTTTGAGTGCATTATCTAGGAATGAATCTAGTAGAGCATCCCACACAAACGAATGCTCCACATGCGGGTTTCACATGCCACCAACTCCACATTCACAGGCAACTTCAGCGCCACAGCCGTTTTCAGATAGCCCTCAATGCAAAGGCTCTAGACGCAAATATTGGTGTGAGAGCTAATTCAATCAAGGAAACACTGCATGTTGGTGAAGGGCATATTGAAGAAGGATCAGCGAAGTGGTTCTTGTGGGAGAACAACTCCATTTGGCTCACTAACTTCACACACCATTAGACTTCCAAGCAGCTCTCAAGGAAACTCAGTTTTCACACTCTATGCTTAGTGCCCTTTGAGTGCCTAGGACTGAAATGAAGCTTGGTGAGCATCCCACACAAACGAATGCTCCACATGCGGGTTTCACATGCCACCAACTCCACATTCACAGGCAACTTCAGCGCCATAGCCCTTTTCAGATAGCCCTCAATGCAAAGGCTCTAGACGCAAATATTGGTGTGAGAGCTAATTCAATCAAGGAAACACTGCATGTTGGTGAAGGGCATATTGAAGAAGGATCAGCCGAGTGGTTCTTGTGGGAGAACAACTCCATTTGGCTCACTAACTTCACTCACCATCAGGCTTCCAAGCAGCTCTCAAGGAAACTCAGTTTTCACACTCTATGCTTAGTGCCCTTTGAGTGCATTATCTAGGAATGAACCTGGTAGAGCATCCCACACAAACGAATGCTCCACATGCGGGTTTCACATGCCACCAACTCCACATTCACAGGCAACTTCAGCGCCACAGCCGTTTTCAGATAGCCCTCAATGCAAAGGCTCTAGACGCAATAGTGGTGTGAGAGCTAATTCAATCAAGGAAACACTGCATGTTGGTGAAGGGCATATTGAAGAAGGATCAGCCGAGTGGTTCTTGTGGGAGAACAACTCCATTTGGCTCACTAACTTCACACACCATCCGGCTTCCAACCAGCTCTCAAGGAAACTCAGTTTTCACACTCTATGCTTAGTGCCCTTTGAGTGCCTTATCTAGTAATGAATCTAGCAGAGCATCTCACACAAACGAATGCTCCACATGCGGGTTTCACATGCCACCAACTCCACATTCACAGGCAACTTCAGCGCCACAGCCGTTTTCAGATAGCCCTCAATGCAAAGGCTCTAGACGCAAATATTGGTGTGAGAGCTAATTCAATCAAGGAAACACTGCATGTTGCTGAAGGGCATATTGAAGAAGGATCAGCCGAGTGGTTCTTGTGGGAGAACAACTCCATTTGGCTCACTAACGTCACACACCATCAGGCTTCCAAGCAGCTCTCAAGGAAACTCAGTTTTCACACTCTATGCTTAGTGCCCTTTGAGTGCCTAGGACTGAAATGAAGCTTGGTGAGCATCCCACACAAACGAATGCTCCACATGCGTGTTTCACATGCCACCAACTCCACATTCACAGGCAACTTCAGCGCCACAGCCGTTTTCAGATAGCCCTCAATGCAAAGGCTCTAGACACAAATATTGGTGTGAGAGCTAATTCAATCAAGGAAACACTGCATGTTGGTGAAGGGCATGTTGAAGAAGGATCAGCCGAGTGGTTCTTGTGGGAGAACAACTCCATTTGGCTCACTAACTTCACACACCATCAGGCTTCCAAGCAGCTCTCAAGGAAACTCAGTTTTCACACTCTATGCTTAGTGCCCTTTCAGTGCATTCTCTAGGAATTACCGTAGTAGAGAATCCCACACAAACGAATGCTCCACATGCGGGTTTCAGATGACACCAACTCCACATTCTCAGGCAACTTCAGCGCCACAGCCGTTTTCAGATAGCCCTCAATGCAAAGGATCTAGACGCAAATATTGGTGTGAGAGCTAATTCAATCAAGGAAACACTGCATCTTGCTGAAGGGCATATTGAAGAAGGATCAGCCGAGTGGTTCTTGTGGGAGAACAACTCCATTTGGCTCACTAACGTCACACACCATCAGGCTTCCAAGCAGCTCTCAAGGAAACTCAGTTTTCACACTCTATGCTTAGTGCCCTTTGAGTGCCTAGGACTGAAATGAAGCTTGGTGAGCATCCCACACAAACGAATGCTCCACATGCGTGTTTCACATGCCACCAACTCCACATTCACAGGCAACTTCAGCGCCACAGCCGTTTTCAGATAGCCCTCAATGCAAAGGCTCTAGACACAAATATTGGTGTGAGAGCTAATTCAATCAAGGAAACACTGCATGTTGGTGAAGGGCATGTTGAAGAAGGATCAGCCGAGTGGTTCTTGTGGGAGAACAACTCCATTTGGCTCACTAACTTCACACACCATCAGGCTTCCAACCAGCTCTCAAGGAAACTCAGTTTTCACACTCTATGCTTAGTGCCCTTTCAGTGCATTCTCTAGGAATTACCGTGGTAGAGAATCCCACACAAACGAATGCTCCACATGCGGGTTTCACATGCCACCAACTCCACATTCTCAGGCAACTTCAGCGCCACAGCCGTTTTCAGATAGCCCTCAATGCAAAGGATCTAGACGCAAATATTGGTGTGAGCGCTAATTCAATCAGGAAACACAGCATGTTGGTGAAGGGCATATTGAAGAAGGATCAGGCGAGTGGTTCTTGTGGGAGAACAACTCCATTTGGCTCACTAACTTCACACACCATCAGGCTTCCAAGCAGCTCTCAAGGAAACTCAGTTTTCACACTCTATGCTTAGTGCCCTTTGAGTGCCTAGGACTGAAATGAAGCTTGGTGAGCATCCCACACAAACGAATGCTCCACATGCGGGTTTCACATGCCACCAACTCCACATTCACAGGCAACTTCAGCGCCACAGCCGTTTTCAGATAGCCCTCAATGCAAAGGCTCTAGACGCAAATATTGGTGTGAGAGCTAATTCAATCAAGGAAACACTGCATGTTGGTGAAGGGCATATTGAAGAAGGATCAGCCGAGTGGTTCTTGTGGGAGAACAACTCCATTTGGCTCACTAACGTCACACACCATCAGGCTTCCAAGCAGCTCTCAAGGAAACTCAGTTTTCACACTCTATGCTTAGTGCCTTTTGAGTGCATTATCTAGGAATGAACATGATAGAGCATCCCACACAAACGAATGCTCCACATGCGGGTTTCACATGCCACCAACTCCACATTCTCAGGCAACTTCAGCGCCACAGCCGTTTTCAGATAGCCCTCAATGCAAAGGCTCTAGACGCAAATATTGGTGTGAGAGCTAATTCAATCAAGGAAACATTCCATGTTGGTGAAGGGCATATTGAAGAAGGATCAGCCGAGTGGTTCTTGTGGGAGAACAACTCCATTTGCCTCACTAACTTTACACACCATCAGGCTTCCAAGCAGCTCTCAAGGAAACTCAGTTTTCACACTCTATGCTTAGCGCGATTTGAGTGCCTAGGACTGAAATGAACCTTGGTGAGCATCCCACACAAACGAATGCTCCACATGCGGATTTCACATGCCACCAACTCCACATTCACAGGCAACTTCAGAGCCACAGCCATTTTCAGATAGCCCTCAATGCAAAGGCTCTAGACGCAAATATTGGTGTGAGAGCTAATTCAATCAAGTAAACACTGCATGTTGGTGAAGGGCATATTGAAGAAGGATCAGCCGAGTGGTTCTTCTGGGAGAACAACTCCATTTGGCTCACTAACTTCACACACCATCAGGCTTCCAAGCAGCTCTCAAGGAAACTCAGTTTTCACACTCTATGCTTAGTGCCCTTTCAGTGCCTAGGACTGAAATGAAGCTTGGTGAGCATCCCACACAAACGAATGCTCCACATGCGGGTTTCACATGCCACCAACTCCACATTCACAGGCAACTTCAGCGCCACAGCCGTTTTCAGATAGCCCTCAATGCAAAGGCTCTAGACACAAATATTGGTGTGAGAGCTAATTCAATCATGTAAACACTGCATGTTGGTGAAGGGCATATTGAAGAAGGATCAGCCGAGTGGTTCTTGTGGGAGAACAACTCCATTTGGCTCACTAACTTCACACACCATCAGGCTTCCAACCAGCTCTCAAGGAAACTCAGTTTTCACACTCTATGCTTAGTGCCCTTTCACTGCATTATCTAGGAATGAACCTAGTAGAGCATCCCACACAAAAGAATGCTCCACATGCGGTTTTCAGATGACACCAACTCCACATTCTCAGGCAACTTCAGCGCCACAGCCGTTTTCAGATAGCCCTCAATGCAAAGGATCTAGACGCAAATATTGGTGTGAGAGCTAACTCAATCAGGAAACACAGCATGTTGGTGAAGGGCATATTGAAGAAGGATCAGCCGAGTGGTTCTTGTGGGAGAACAACTCCATTTGGCTCACTAACTTCACACACCATCAGGCTTCCAAGCAGCTCTCAAGGAAACTCAGTTTTCACACTCTATGCTTAGTGCCTTTTGAGTGCATTATCTAGGAATGAACATGATAGAGCATCCCACACAAACGAATGCTCCACATGCGGGTTTCACATGACACCAACTCCACATTCACAGGCAACTTCAGCGCCACTGCCATTTTAAGATAGCCCTCAATGCAAAGGCTCTAGACGCAAATATTGGTGTGAGAGCTAATTCAATCAAGGAAACACTGCATGTTGGTGAAGGGCATATTGAAGAAGGATCAGCCGAGTGGTTCTTGTGGGAGAACAACTCCATTTGGCTCACTAACGTCACACACCATCAGGCTTCCAAGAAGCTCTCAAGGAAACTCAGTTTTCACACTCGATGCTTAGTGCCCTTTGAGTGCATTATCTAGCAATGAACCTGGTAGAGCATCCCACAAAAACGAATGCTCCACATGCGGGTTTCACATGACACCAACTCCACATTCTCAGGCAACTTCAGCGCCACAGCCGTTTTCAGATAGCCCTCAATGCAAAGGCTCTAGACGCAAATATTGGTGTGAGAGCTAATTCAATCAGGAAACACAGCATGTTGGTGAAGGGCATATTGAAGAAGGATCAGCCGAGTGGTTCTTGTGGGAGAACAACTCCATTTGGCTCACTAACTTCACACACCATCAGTCTTCCAAGCAGCTCTCAAGGAAACTCAGTTTTCACACTCTATGCTTAGTGCCCTTTGTGTGCCTAGGAATGAAATGAAGCTTGGTGAGCATCCCACACAAACGAATGCTCCACATGCGGGTTTCACATGCCACCAACTCCACATTCACAGGCAACTTCAGCGCCAAAGTCGTTTTCAGATAGCCCTCAATGCAAAGGCTCTAGACGCAAATATTGGTGTGAGAGCTAATTCAATCAAGGAAACACTGCATGTTGGTGAAGCGCATATTGAAGAAGGATCAGGCGAGTGGTTCTTGTGGGAGAACAACTCCATTTGGCTCACTAACTTCACACACCATCAGGCTTCGAAGCAGCTCTCAAGGAAACTCAGTTTTCACACTCTATGCTTAGTGCCCTTTCACTGCATTATCTAGGAATGAACCTGGTAGAGCATCCCACACAAACGAATGCTCCACATGCTGGTTTCACATGCCACCAACTCCACATTCACAGGCAACTTCAGCGCCACAGCCGTTTTCAGATAGCCCTCAATGCAAAGGCTCTAGACGCAAATATTGGTGTGAGAGCTAATTCAATCAAGGAAACACTGCATGTTGGTGAAGGGCATATTGAAGAAGGATCAGCCGAGTGGTTCTTGTGGGAGAACAACTCCATTTGGCTCACTAACTTCACACACCATCAGGCTTCCAAGCAGCTCTCAAGGAAACTCAGTTTTCACACTCGATGCTTAGTGCCCTTTGAGTGCATTATCTAGCAATGAACCTGGTAGAGCATCCCACAAAAACGAATGCTCCACATGCGGGTTTCACATGACACCAACTCCACATTCTCAGGCAACTTCAGCGCCACAGCCGTTTTCAGATAGCCCTCAATGCAAAGGCTCTAGACGCAAATATTGGTGTGAGAGCTAATTCAATCAGGAAACACAGCATGTTGGTGAAGGGCATATTGAAGAAGGATCAGCCGAGTGGTTCTTGTGGGAGAACAACTCCATTTGGCTCACTAACTTCACACACCATCAGTCTTCCAAGCAGCTCTCAAGGAAACTCAGTTTTCACACTCTATGCTTAGTGCCCTTTGTGTGCCTAGGAATGAAATGAAGCTTGGTGAGCATCCCACACAAACGAATGCTCCACATGCGGGTTTCACATGCCACCAACTCCACATTCACAGGCAACTTCAGCGCCAAAGTCGTTTTCAGATAGCCCTCAATGCAAAGGCTCTAGACGCAAATATTGGTGTGAGAGCTAATTCAATCAAGGAAACACTGCATGTTGGTGAAGCGCATATTGAAGAAGGATCAGGCGAGTGGTTCTTGTGGGAGAACAACTCCATTTGGCTCACTAACTTCACACACCATCAGGCTTCGAAGCAGCTCTCAAGGAAACTCAGTTTTCACACTCTATGCTTAGTGCCCTTTCACTGCATTATCTAGGAATGAACCTGGTAGAGCATCCCACACAAACGAATGCTCCACATGCTGGTTTCACATGCCACCAACTCCACATTCACAGGCAACTTCAGCGCCACAGCCGTTTTCAGATAGCCCTCAATGCAAAGGCTCTAGACGCAAATATTGGTGTGAGAGCTAATTCAATCAAGGAAACACTGCATGTTGGTGAAGGGCATATTGAAGAAGGATCAGCGAAGTGGTTCTTGTGGGAGAACAACTCCATTTGGCTCACTAACTTCACACACCATCAGTCTTCCAAGCAGCTCTCAAGGAAACTCAGTTTTCACACTCTATGCTTAGTGCCCTTTGAGTGACTAGCACTGAAATGAAGCTTGGTGAGCATCCCACACAAAAGAATGCTCCACATGCGGGTTTCACATGCCACCAACTCCACATCCACAGGCAACTTCAGTGACACAGGTGTTTTCGGATAGCCCTCAATGCAAAGGCTGTAGACGCAAATATTGGTGTGAGAGCTAATTCAATCAAGTAAACACTGCATGTTTGTGAAGGGCATATTGAAGAAGTATCAGCCGAGTGGTTCTTGTGGGAGAACAACTCCATTTGGCTCACTAACTTCACACACCATCAGGCTTCGAAGCAGCTCTCAAGGAAACTCAGTTTTCACACTCTTTGCTTAGTGCCGTTTCACTGCATTATCTAGGAATGAACCTGGTAGAGCATCCCACACAAACGAATGCTCCACATGCGGGTTTCACATGCCACCAACTCCACATTCACAGGCAACTTCAGCGCCACAGCCATTTTCAGATAGCCCTCAATGCAAAGGCTCTAGACGCAAATATTGGTGTGAGAGCTAATTCAATCAAGGAAACACTGCATGTTGGTGAAGGGCATATTGAAGAAGGATCAGCCGAGTGGTTCTTGTGGGAGAACAACTCCATTTGGCTCACTAACTTCACACACCATCAGGCTTCCAAGCAGCTCTCAAGGAAACTCAGTTTTCACACTCTATGCTTAGTGCCCTTTTAGTGTATTATCTAGGAATGAACCTAGTAGAGCATCCCACAAAAACGAATGCTCCACATGCGGGTTTCACATGCCACCAACTCCACATTCACAGGCAACTTAAGCGCCACAGCCGTTTTCAGATAGCCTTCAATGCAAAGGCTCTAGACGCAAATATTGGTGTGAGAGCTAATTCAATCAAGGAAACACTGCATGTTGGTGAAGGGCATATTGAAGAAGGATCAGCCGAGTGGTTCTTGTGGGAGAACAACTCCATTTGGCTCACTAACTTCACACACCATCAGGCTTCCAAGTAGCTCTCAAGGAAACTCAGTTTTCACACTCTATGCTTAGGGCCCTTTCACTGCATTATCTAGGAATGAATCTAGTACAGCATCCCACACAAACGAATGCTCCACATGCGGGTTTCACATGCCACCAACTCCACATTCTCAGGCAACTTCAGCGCCACAGCCGTTTTCAGATAGCCGTCAATGCAAAGGCTCTAGACGCAAATATTGGTGTGAGAGCTAATTCAATCAAGGAAACATTCCATGTTGGTGAAGGGCATATTGAAGAAGGATCAGCGAAGTGGTTCTTGTGGGAGAACAACTCCATTTGGCTCACTAACTTTACACATCACCAGGCTTCCAAGCAGCTCTCAAGGAAACTCAGTTTTCACACTCTATGCTTAGTGCCCTTTGAGTGCCTAGGACTGAAATGAAGCTTGGTGAGCATCCCACACAAACGAATGCTCCACATGCGGGTTTCACATGCCACCAACTCCACATTCACAGGCAACTTCAGCGCCACAGCCGTTTTCAGATAGCCCTCAATGCAAAGGCTCTAGACACAAATATTGGTGTGAGAGCTAATTCAATCAAGGAAACACTGCATGTTGGTGAAGGGCATATTGAAGAAGGATCAGCCGAGTGGTTCTTGTGGGAGAACAACTCCATTTGGCTCACTAACTTCACACACCATCAGGCTTCAAAGCAGCTCTCAAGCAAACTCAGTTTTCACACTCTATGCTTAGTGCTTTTTCAGTGCATTCTCTAGGAATTAACGTGGTAGAGAATCCCACACAAACGAATGCTCCACATGCGGGTTTCAGATGACACCAACTCCACATTCTCAGGCAACTTCAGCGCCACAGCCGTTTTCAGATAGCCCTCAATGCAAAGGATCTAGACGCAAATATTGGTGTGAGAGCTAATTCAATCAGGAAACACAGCATGTTGGTGAAGGGCATATTGAAGAAGGATCAGCCGAGTGGTTCTTGTGGGAGAACAACTCCATTTGGCTCACTAACTTCACACACCATCAGGCTTCCAAGCAGCTCTCAAGGAAACTCAGTTTTCACACTCTATGCTTAGTGCCCTTTGAGTGCCTAGGACTGAAATGAAGCTTGGTGAGCATCCCACACAAACGAATGCTCCACATGCGGGTTTCACATGCCACCAACTCCACATTCACAGGCAACTTCAGCGCCACAGCCGTTTTCAGATAGCCCTCAATGCAAAGGCTCTAGACGCAAATATTGGTGTGAGAGCTAATTCAATCAAGGAAACACTGCATGTTGGTGAAGGGCATATTGAAGAAGGATCAGCCGAGTGGTTCTTGTGGGAGAACAACTCCATTTGGCTCACTAACGTCACACACCATCAGGCTTCCAAGCAGCTCTCAAGGAAACTCAGTTTTCACACTCTATGCTTAGTGCCTTTTGAGTGCATTATCTAGGAATGAACATGATAGAGCATCCCACACAAACGAATGCTCCACATGCGGGTTTCACATGACACCAACTCCACATTCTCAGGCAACTTCAGCGCCACAGCCGTTTTCAGATAGCCCTCAATGCAAAGGCTCTAGACGCAAATATTGGTGTGAGAGCTAATTCAATCAAGGAAACATTCCATGTTGGTGAAGGGCATATTGAAGAAGGATCAGCCGAGTGGTTCTTGTGGGAGAACAACTCCATTTGGCTCATAAACTTTACACACCATCAGGCTTCCAAGCAGCTCTCAAGGAAACTCAGTTTTCACACTCTATGCTTAGCGCGATTTGAGTGCCTAGGACTGAAATGAACCTTGGTGAGCATCCCACACAAACGAATGCTCCACATGCGGATTTCACATGCCACCAACTCCACATTCACAGGCAACTTCAGAGCCACAGCCATTTTCAGATAGCCCTCAATGCAAAGGCTCTAGTCGCAAATATTGGTGTGAGAGCTAATTCAATCAAGTAAACACTGCATGTTGGTGAAGGGCATATTGAAGAAGGATCAGCCGAGTGGTTCTTGTGGGAGAACAACTCCATTTGGCTCACTAACTTCACACACCATCAGGCTTCCAAGCAGCTCTCAAGGAAACTCAGTTTTCACACTCTATGCTTAGTGCCCTTTGAGTGCCTAGGACTGAAATGAAGCTTGGTGAGCATCCCACACAAACGAATGCTCCACATGCGGGTTTCACATGCCACCAACTCCACATTCACAGGCAACTTCAGCGCCACAGCCGTTTTCAGATAGCCCTCAATGCAAAGGCTCTAGACACAAATATTGGTGTGAGAGCTAATTCAATCAAGTAAACACTGCATGTTGGTGAAGGGCATATTGAAGAAGGATCAGCCGAGTGGTTCTTGTGGGAGAACAACTCCATTTGGCTCACTAACTTCACACACCATCAGGCTTCCAGCCAGCTCTCAAGGAAATTCAGTTTTCACACTCTATGCTTAGTGCCCTTTGAGTGCAATATCTAGGAATGAACCTGGTAGAGCATCCCACACAAAAGAATGCTCCACATGCGGGTTTCAGATGACACCAACTCCACATTCTCAGGCAACTTCAGCGCCACAGCCGTTTTCAGATAGCCCTCAATGCAAAGGCTCTAGATGCAAATATTGGTGTGAGAGCTAATTCAATCAGGAAACACAGCATGTTGGTGAAGGGCATATTGAAGAAGGATCAGCCGAGTGGTTCTTGTGGGAGAACAACTCCATTTGGCTCACTAACTTCACACACCATCAGGCTTCCAAGCAGCTCTCAAGGAAACTCAGTTTTCACACTCTATGCTTAGTGCCCTTTGAGTGCCTAGGACTGAAATGAAGCTTGGTGAGCATCCCACACAAACGAATGCTCCACATGCGGGTTTCACATGCCACCAACTCCACATTCACAGGCAACTTCAGCGCCACTGCCGTTTTCAGATAGCCCTCAATGCAAAGGCTCTAGACGCAAATATTGGTGTGAGAGCTAATTCAATCAAGGAAACACTGCATGTTGGTGAAGGGCATATTGAAGAAGGATCAGCCGAGTGGTTCTTGTGGGAGAACAACTCCATTTGGCTCACTAACTTCACACACCATCAGGCTTCCAAGCAGCTCTCAAGGAAACTCAGTTTTCACACTCTATGCTTAGTGCCTTTTGAGTGCATTTTCTAGCAATGAACCTGGTAGAGCATCCCACAAAAACGAATGCTCCACATGCGGGTTTCACATGACACCAACTCCACATTCTCAGGCAACTTCAGCGCCACAGCCGTTTTCAGATAGCCCTCAATGCAAAGGCTCTAGACGCAAATATTGGTGTGAGAGCTAATTGAATCAGGAAACACAGCATGTTGGTGAAGGGCATATTGAAGAAGGATCAGCCAAGTGGTTCTTGTGGGAGAACAACTCCATTTGGCTCACAAGCTTCACTCACCATCAGGCTTCCAAGCAGCTCTCAAGAAAACTCAGTTTTCACACTCTATGCTTAGTGCCCTTTGAGTGCCTAGGACTGAAATGAATCTTGGTGAGTATCTCACACAAACGAATGCTCCACATGCGGGTTTCACATGCCACCAACTCCACATTCACAGGCAACTTCAGCGCCACAGCCGTTTTCAGATAGCCCTCAATGCAAAGGCTCTAGACGCAAATATTGGTGTGAGAGCTAATTCAATCAAGGAAACATTCCATGTTGGTGAAGGGCATATTGAAGAAGGATCAGCCGAGTGGTTCTTGTGGGAGAACAACTCCATTTGGCTCACTAACTTCACACACCATCAGGCTTCCAAGCAGCTCTCAAGGAAACTCAGTTTTCACACTCTATGCTTAGTGCCATTTGAGTGCCTAGGACTGAAATGAAGCTTGGTGAGCATCCCACACAAACGAATGCTCCACATGCGGGTTTCACATGCCACCAACTCCACATTCACAGGCAACTTCAGCGCCACAGCCGTTTTCAGATAGCCGTCAATGCAAAGGCTCTAGACACAAATTTTGGTGTGAGAGCTAATTCAATCAAGGAAACACTGCATGTTGGTGAAGGGCATATTGAAGAAGGATCAGCCGAGTGGTTCTTGTGGGAGAACAACTCAATTTGGCTCGCTAACTTCACACACCATCAGGCTTCCAAGCAGCTCTCAAGGAAACTCAGTTTTCACACTCTATGCTTAGTGCCCTTTGAGTGCATTTTCTAGCAATGAACCTGGTAGAGCATCCCACACAAACTAATGCTCCACTTGCGAGTTTCACATGCCACCAACTCCACATTCACAGGCAACTTCAGCGCCACAGCCGTTTTCAGATAGCCCTCAATGCAAAGGCTCTAGACGCAAATATTGGTGTGAGAGCTAATTCAATCAAGTAAACACTGCATGTTGGTGAAGGGCATATTGAAGAAGGATCAGCCAAGTGGTTCTTGTGGGAGAACAACTCCATTTGGCTCACAAACTTCACTCACCATCAGGCTTCCAAGCAGCTTTCAAGGAAACTCAGTTTTCACACTCTATGCTTAGTGCCCTTTGAGTGCATTATCTAGGTATGAATCTAGTAGAGCATCCCACACAAATGAATGCTCCACATGCGGGTTTCACATGCCACCAACTCCACATTCTCAGGCAACTTCAGCGCCACAGCCGTTTTCAGATAGCCCTCAATGCAAAGGCTCTAGACACAAATATTGGTGTGAGAGCTAATTCAATCAAGGAAACATTCCATGTTGGTGAAGGGCATATTGAAGAAGGATCAGCCGAGTGGTTCTTGTGGGAGAACAACTCCATTTGGCTCACTAACTTTACACACCATCAGGCTTCCAAGCAGATCTCAAGGAAACTCAGTTTTCACACTCTATGCTTAGTGCCCTTTGAGTGCCTAGGACTGAAATGAAGCTTGGTGAGCATCCCACACAAACGAATGCTCCAAATGCGGATTTCACATGCCACCAACTCCACATTCTCAGGCAACTTCAGCGCCACAGCCGTTTTCAGATAGCCCTCAATGCAAAGGCTGTAGACACAAATATTGGTGTGAGAGCTAATTCAATCAAGGAAACACTGCATGTTGGTGAAGGGCATATTGAAGAAGGATCAGCCGAGTGGTTCTTGTGGGAGAACAACTCCATTTGGCTCACTAACTTCACACACCATCAGGCTTCCAAGCAGCTCTCAAGGAAACTCAGTTTTCACACTCTATGCTTAGTGCCCTTTGAGTGCCTAGGACTGAAATGAAGCTTGGTGAGCATCCCACACAAAAAAATGCTCCACATGCGGGTTTCACATGCCACCAACTCCACATTCACAGGCAACTTCAGCGCCACAGCCGTTTTCAGATAGCCCTCAATGCAAAGGCTCTAGACGCAAATATTGGTGTGAGAGCTAATTCAATCAAGGAAACACTGCATGTTGGTGAAGGGCATATTGAAGAAGGATCAGCCGAGTGGTTCTTGTGGGAGAACAACTCCATTTGGCTCACTAACTTCACTCACCATCAGGCTTCCAAGCAGCTCTCAAAGAAACTCAGTTTTCACACTCTATGCTTAGTGCCCTTTGAGTGCCTAGGACCGAAATGAAGCTTGGTCAGCATCCCACACAAACGAATGCTCCACATGCGGGTTTCACATGCCACCAACTCCATATTCACAGGCAACTTCAGCGCCACAGCCATTTTCAGATAGCCCTCAATGCAAAGGCTCTAGACGCAAATATTGGTGTGAGAGCTAATTCAATCAAGGAAACACTGCATGTTGGTGAAGGGCATATTGAAGAAGGATCAGCCGAGTGGTTCTTGTAGGAGAACAACTCCTTTTGGCTCACTAACTTCACACACCATCAGGCTTCCAAGCAGCTCTCAAGGAAACTCAGTTTTCACACTCTATGCTTAGTGCCCTTTGAGTGCATTATCTAGGAATGAATCTAGTACAGCATCCCACACAAACGAATGCTCCACATGCGGGTTTCACATGCCACCAACTCCACATTCTCAGGCAACTTCAGCGCCACAGCCGTTTTCAGATAGCCCCCAATGCAAAGGCTCTAGACGAAAATATTGGTGTGAGAGCTAATTCAATCAAGGAAACATTCCATGTTGGTGAAGGGCATATTGAAGAAGGATCAGCCGAGTGGTTCTTGTGGGAGAACAACTCCATTTGGCTCACTAACTTCACACACCATCAGGCTTCCAAGCAGCTCTCAAGGAAACTCAGTTTTCACACTCTATGCTTAGTGCCCTTTCAGTGCAATATCTAGGAATGAACCTGGTAGAGCATCCCACACAAACGAATGCTCCACATGCGGGTTTCACATGCCACCAACTCCACATTCACAGGCAACTTCAGCACCACAGCCGTTTTCAGATAGCCCTCAATGCAAAGGCTCTAGACACAAATATTGGTGTGAGAGCTAATTCAATCAAGGAAACACTGCATGTTGCTGAAGGGCATATTGAAGAAGGATCAGCCGAGTGGTTCTTGTGGGAGAACAACTCCATTTGGCTCACTAACTTCACACACCATCAGGCTTCCAAGCAGCTCTCAAGGAAACTCAGTTTTCACACTCTATGCTTAGTGCCCTTTGAGTGCCTAGGACTGAAATGAAGCTTGGTGAGCATCCCACACAAACGAATGCTCCACATGCGGGTTTCACATGCCACCAACTCCACATTCACAGGCAACTTCAGCGCCACAGCCGTTTTCAGATAGCCCTCAATGCAAAGGCTCTAGACGCAAATATTGGTGTGAGAGCTAATTCAATCAAGTAAACACTGCATGTTGGTGAAGGGCATATTGAAGAAGGATCAGCCGAGTGGTTCTTCTGGGAGAACAACTCCATTTGGCTCACTAACTTCACACACCATCAGGCTTCCAAGCAGCTCTCAAGGAAACTCAGTTTTCACACTCTATGCTTAGTGCCCTTTGAGTGCCTAGGACTGAAATGAAGCTTGGTGAGCATCCCACACAAACGAATGCTCCACATGCGGGTTTCACATGCCACCAACTCCACATTCACAGGCAACTTCAGCGCCACAGCCGTTTTCAGATAGCCCTCAATGCAAAGGCTCTAGACACAAATATTGGTGTGAGAGCTAATTCAATCAAGTAAACACTGCATGTTGGTGAAGGGCATATTGAAGAAGGATCAGCCGAGTGGTTCTTGTGGGAGAACAACTCCATTTGGCTCACTAACTTCACACACCATCAGGCTTCCAGCCAGCTCTCAAGGAAACTCAGTTTTCACACTCTATGCTTAGTGCCCTTTGAGTGCAATATCTAGGAATGAACCTGGTAGAGCATCCCACACAAAAGAATGCTCCACATGCGGGTTTCAGATGACACCAACTCCACATTCTCAGGCAACTTCAGCGCCACAGCCGTTTTCAGATAGCCCTCAATGCAAAGGCTCTAGATGCAAATATTGGTGTGAGAGCTAATTCAATCAGGAAACACAGCATGTTGGTGAAGGGCATATTGAAGAAGGATCAGCCGAGTGGTTCTTGTGGGAGAACAACTCCATTTGGCTCACTAACTTCACACACCATCAGGCTTCCAAGCAGCTCTCAAGGAAACTCAGTTTTCACACTCTATGCTTAGTGCCCTTTGAGTGCCTAGGACTGAAATGAAGCTTGGTGAGCATCCCACACAAACGAATGCTCCACATGCGGGTTTCACATGCCACCAACTCCACATTCACAGGCAACTTCAGCGCCACTGCCGTTTTCAGATAGCCCTCAATGCAAAGGCTCTAGACGCAAATATTGGTGTGAGAGCTAATTCAATCAAGGAAACACTGCATGTTGGTGAAGGGCATATTGAAGAAGGATCAGCCGAGTGGTTCTTGTGGGAGAACAACTCCATTTGGCTCACTAACTTCACACACCATCAGGCTTCCAAGCAGCTCTCAAGGAAACTCAGTTTTCACACTCTATGCTTAGTGCCTTTTGAGTGCATTTTCTAGCAATGAACCTGGTAGAGCATCCCACAAAAACGAATGCTCCACATGCGGGTTTCACATGCCACCAACTCCACATTCTCAGGCAACTTCAGCGCCACAGCCGTTTTCAGATAGCCCTCAATGCAAAGGCTCTAGACGCAAATATTGGTGTGAGAGCTAATTGAATCAGGAAACACAGCATGTTGGTGAAGGGCATATTGAAGAAGGATCAGCCAAGTGGTTCTTGTGGGAGAACAACTCCATTTGGCTCACAAGCTTCACTCACCATCAGGCTTCCAAGCAGCTCTCAAGAAAACTCAGTTTTCACACTCTATGCTTAGTGCCCTTTGAGTGCCTAGGACTGAAATGAATCTTGGTGAGTATCTCACACAAACGAATGCTCCACATGCGGGTTTCACATGCCACCAACTCCACATTCACAGGCAACTTCAGCGCCACAGCCGTTTTCAGATAGCCCTCAATGCAAAGGCTCTAGACGCAAATATTGGTGTGAGAGCTAATTCAATCAAGGAAACATTCCATGTTGGTGAAGGGCATATTGAAGAAGGATCAGCCGAGTGGTTCTTGTGGGAGAACAACTCCATTTGGCTCACTAACTTCACACACCATCAGGCTTCCAAGCAGCTCTCAAGGAAACTCAGTTTTCACACTCTAGGCTTAGTGCCATTTGAGTGCCTAGGACTGAAATGAAGCTTGGTGAGCATCCCACACAAACGAATGCTCCACATGCGGGTTTCACATGCCACCAACTCCACATTCACAGGCAACTTCAGCGCCACAGCCGTTTTCAGATAGCCGTCAATGCAAAGGCTCTAGACACAAATTTTGGTGTGAGAGCTAATTCAATCAAGGAAACACTGCATGTTGGTGAAGGGCATATTGAAGAAGGATCAGCCGAGTGGTTCTTGTGGGAGAACAACTCAATTTGGCTCGCTAACTTCACACACCATCAGGCTTCCAAGCAGCTCTCAAGGAAACTCAGTTTTCACACTCTATGCTTAGTGCCCTTTGAGTGCATTTTCTAGCAATGAACCTGGTAGAGCATCCCACACAAACTAATGCTCCACTTGCGAGTTTCACATGCCACCAACTCCACATTCACAGGCAACTTCAGCGCCACAGCCGTTTTCAGATAGCCCTCAATGCAAAGGCTCTAGACGCAAATATTGGTGTGAGAGCTAATTCAATCAAGTAAACACTGCATGTTGGTGAAGGGCATATTGAAGAAGGATCAGCCAAGTGGTTCTTGTGGGAGAACAACTCCATTTGGCTCACAAACTTCACTCACCATCAGGCTTCCAAGCAGCTTTCAAGGAAACTCAGTTTTCACACTCTATGCTTAGTGCCCTTTGAGTGCATTATCTAGGTATGAATCTAGTAGAGCATCCCACACAAATGAATGCTCCACATGCGGGTTTCACATGCCACCAACTCCACATTCTCAGGCAACTTCAGCGCCACAGCCGTTTTCAGATAGCCCTCAATGCAAAGGCTCTAGACACAAATATTGGTGTGAGAGCTAATTCAATCAAGGAAACATTCCATGTTGGTGAAGGGCATATTGAAGAAGGATCAGCCGAGTGGTTCTTGTGGGAGAACAACTCCATTTGGCTCACTAACTTTACACACCATCAGGCTTCCAAGCAGCTCTCAAGGAAACTCAGTTTTCACACTCTATGCTTAGTGCCCTTTGAGTGCCTAGGACTGAAATGAAGCTTGGTGAGCATCCCACACAAACGAATGCTCCAAATGCGGATTTCACATGCCACCAACTCCACATTCTCAGGCAACTTCAGCGCCACAGCCGTTTTCAGATAGCCCTCAATGCAAAGGCTGTAGACACAAATATTGGTGTGAGAGCTAATTCAATCAAGGAAACACTGCATGTTGGTGAAGGGCATATTGAAGAAGGATCAGCCGAGTGGTTCTTGTGGGAGAACAACTCCATTTGGCTCACTAACTTCACACACCATCAGGCTTCCAAGCAGCTCTCAAGGAAACTCAGTTTTCACACTCTATGCTTAGTGCCCTTTGAGTGCCTAGGACTGAAATGAAGCTTGGTGAGCATCCCACACAAAAAAATGCTCCACATGCGGGTTTCACATGCCACCAACTCCACATTCACAGGCAACTTCAGCGCCACAGCCGTTTTCAGATAGCCCTCAATGCAAAGGCTCTAGACGCAAATATTGGTGTGAGAGCTAATTCAATCAAGGAAACACTGCATGTTGGTGAAGGGCATATTGAAGAAGGATCAGCCGAGTGGTTCTTGTGGGAGAACAACTCCATTTGGCTCACTAACTTCACTCACCATCAGGCTTCCAAGCAGCTCTCAAAGAAACTCAGTTTTCACACTCTATGCTTAGTGCCCTTTGAGTGCCTAGGACCGAAATGAAGCTTGGTCAGCATCCCACACAAACGAATGCTCCACATGCGGGTTTCACATGCCACCAACTCCATATTCACAGGCAACTTCAGCGCCACAGCCATTTTCAGATAGCCCTCAATGCAAAGGCTCTAGACGCAAATATTGGTGTGAGAGCTAATTCAATCAAGGAAACACTGCATGTTGGTGAAGGGCATATTGAAGAAGGATCAGCCGAGTGGTTCTTGTAGGAGAACAACTCCTTTTGGCTCACTAACTTCACACACCATCAGGCTTCCAAGCAGCTCTCAAGGAAACTCAGTTTTCACACTCTATGCTTAGTGCCCTTTGAGTGCATTATCTAGGAATGAATCTAGTACAGCATCCCACACAAACGAATGCTCCACATGCGGGTTTCACATGCCACCAACTCCACATTCTCAGGCAACTTCAGCGCCACAGCCGTTTTCAGATAGCCCCCAATGCAAAGGCTCTAGACGAAAATATTGGTGTGAGAGCTAATTCAATCAAGGAAACATTCCATGTTGGTGAAGGGCATATTGAAGAAGGATCAGCCGAGTGGTTCTTGTGGGAGAACAACTCCATTTGGCTCACTAACTTCACACACCATCAGGCTTCCAAGCAGCTCTCAAGGAAACTCAGTTTTCACACTCTATGCTTAGTGCCCTTTCAGTGCAATATCTAGGAATGAACCTGGTAGAGCATCCCACACAAACGAATGCTCCACATGCGGGTTTCACATGCCACCAACTCCACATTCACAGGCAACTTCAGCACCACAGCCGTTTTCAGATAGCCCTCAATGCAAAGGCTCTAGACACAAATATTGGTGTGAGAGCTAATTCAATCAAGGAAACACTGCATGTTGCTGAAGGGCATATTGAAGAAGGATCAGCCGAGTGGTTCTTGTGGGAGAACAACTCCATTTGGCTCACTAACTTCACACACCATCAGGCTTCCAAGCAGCTCTCAAGGAAACTCAGTTTTCACACTCTATGCTTAGTGCCCTTTGAGTGCAATATCTAGGAATTAACGTGGTAGAGCATCCCACACAAACGAATGCTCCAAATGCGGGTTTCACATGACACCAACTCCACATTCTCAGGCAACTTCAGCGCCACAGCCGTTTTCAGATAGCCCTCAATGCAAAGGATCTAGACGCAAATATTGGTGTGAGAGCTAATTCAATCAGGAAACACAGCATGTTGGTGAAGGGCATATTGAAGGATCAGCCGAGTGGTTCTTGTGGGAGAACAACTCCATTTGGCTCACTAACTTCACACACCATCAGGCTTCCAAGCAGCTCTCAAGGAAACTCAGTTTTCACACTCTATGCTTAGTGCCCTTTGAGTGCATTATCTAGCAATGAACCTGGTAGAGCATCCCACACAAACGAATGCTCCACATGCGGGTTTCACATGCCACCAACTCCACATTCACAGGCAACTTCAGCGCCACAGCCGTTTTCAGATAGCCCTCAATGCAAAGGCTCTAGACGCAAATATTGGTGTGAGAGCTAATTCAATCAAGGAAACACTGCATGTTGCTGAAGGGCATATTGAAGAAGGATCAGCCGAGTGGTTCTTGTGGGAGAACAACTCCATTTGGCTCACTAACTTCACACACCATCAGGCTTCCAAGCAGCTCTCAAGGAAACTCAGTTTTCACACTCTATGCTTAGTGCCCTTTGAGTGCATTATCTAGGAATGAATCCAGTACAGCATCCCACACAAACGAATGCTCCACATGCGGGTTTCACATGTCACCAACTCCACATTCACAGGCAACTTCAGCGCCACAGCCGTTTTCAGATAGCCCTCAATGCAAAGGCTCTAGACGCAAATATTGGTGTGAGAGCTAATTCAATCAAGGAAACACTGCATGTTGGTGAAGGGCATATTGAAGAAGGATCAGTCGAGTGGTTCTTGTGGGAGAACAACTCCATTTGGCTCACTAACTTCACACACCATCAGGCTTCCAAGCAGCTCTCAAGGAAACTCAGTTTTCACACTCTATGCTTAGTGCCCTTTCACTGCATTATCTAGGAATGAACCTGGTAGAGCATCCCACACAAAAGAATGCTCCACATGCGGGTTTCAGATGACACCAACTCCACATTCTCAGGCAACTTCAGCGCCACAGCCGTTTTCAGATAGCCCTCAAAGCAAAGGATCTAGACGCAAATATTGGTGTGAGAGCTAATTCAATCAGGAAACACAGCATGTTGGTGAAGGGCATATTGAAGAAGGATCAGCCGAGTGGTTCTTGTGGGAGAACAACTCCATTTGGCTCACTAACTTCACACACCATCAGGCTTCCAAGCAGCTCTCAAGGAAACTCAGTTTTCACACTCTATGCTTAGTGCCCTTTGAGTGCCTAGGACTGAAATGAAGCTTGGTGAGCATCCCACAGAAACGAATGCTCCACATGCGGGTTTCACATGCCACCAACTCCACATTCACAGGCAACTTCAGCGCCACAGCCGTTTTCAGATAGCCCTCAATGCAAAGGCTCTAGACGCAAATATTGGTGTGAGAGCTAATTCAATCAAGGAAACACTGCATGTTGGTGAAGGGCATATTGCAGAAGGATCAGCCGAGTGGTTCTTGTGGGAGAACAACTCCATTTGGCTCACTAACTTCACACACCATCAGGCTTCCAAGCAGCTCTCAAGGAAACTCAGTTTTCACACTCTATGCTTAGTGCCTTTTGAGTGCATTATCTAGCAATGAACCTGGTAGAGCATCCCACACAAACGAATGCTCCACATGCGGGTTTCACATGCCACCAACTCCACATTCTCAGGCAACTTCAGCGCCACAGCCGTTTTCAGATAGCCCTCAATGCAAAGGCTCTAGACGCAAATATTGGTGTGAGAGCTAATTCAATCAGGAAACACTGCATGTTGGTGAAGGGCATATTGAAGAAGGATCAGCCGAGTGGTTCTTGTGGGAGAACAACTCCATTTGGCTCACTAACTTCACACACCATCAGGCTTCCAAGCAGCTCTCAAGGAAACTCAGTTTTCACACTCTATGCTTAGTGCCCTTTGAGTGCCTAGGACTGAAATGAAGCTTGGTGAGCATCCCACACAAACGAATGCTCCACATGCGGGTTTCACATGCCACCAACTCCACATTCACAGGCAACTTCAGCGCCACAGCTGTTTTCAGATAGCCCTCAATGTAAAGCCTCTAGACGCAAATATTGGTGTGAGAGCTAATTCAATCAAGGAAACACTGCATGTTGGTGAAGGGCATATTGAAGAAGGATCAGCCGAGTGGTTCTTGTGGGAGAACAACTCCATTTGGCTCACTAACTTCACACACCATCAGGCTTCCAAGCAGCTCTCAAGGAAACTCAGTTTTCACACTCTATGCTTAGTGCCCTTTGAGTGCATTATCTAGGAATGATTCTAGTAGAGCATCCAACACAAACGAATGCTCCACATGCGAGTTTCTCATGCCACCAACTCCACATTGACAGGCAACTTCAGCGCCACAGCCGTTTTCAGATAGCCCTAAATGCAAAGGCTCTAGACACAAATATTGGTGTGAGAGCTAATTCAATCAAGGAAACACTGCATGTTGGTGAAGGGCATATTGAAGAAGGATCAGCCAAGTGGTTCTTGTGGGAGAACAACTCCATTTGGCTCACAAGCTTCACTCACCATCAGGCTTCCAAGCAGCTCTCAAGGAAACTCAGTTTTCACACTCTATGCATAGTGCCCTTTGAGTGCCTAGGACTGAAATGAATCTTGGTGAGTATCTCACACAAACGAATGCTCCACATGCGGGTTTCACATGCCACCAACTCCACATTCACAGGCAACTTCAGCGCCACAGCCATTTTCAGATAGCCCTCAATGCAAAGTCTCTAGACGCAAATATTGGTGTGAGAGCTAATTCAATCAAGGAAACACTGCATGTTGGTGAAGGGCATATTGAAGAAGGATCAGCCGAGTGGTTCTTGTGGGAGAACAACTCCATTTGGCTCACTAACTTCACACACCATCAGGCTTCCAAGCAGCTCTCAAGGAAACTCAGTTTTCACACTCTATGCTTAGTGCCCTTTGAGTGCGTAGGACTGAAATGATGCTTGGTGAGCATCCCACACAAACGAATGCTCCACATGCGGGTTTCACATGCCACCAACTCCACATTCACAGGCAACTTCAGCGCCACAGCCGTTTTCAGATAGCCGTCAATGCAAAGGCTCTAGACACAAATTTTGTTGTGAGAGCTAATTCAATCAAGGAAACACTGCATGTTGGTGAAGGGCATATTGAAGAAGGATCAGCCGAGTGGTTCTTGTGGGAGAACAACTCAATTTGGCTCGCTAACTTCACACACCATCAGGCTTCCAAGCAGCTCTCAAGGAAACTCAGTTTTCACACTCTATGCTTAGTGCCCTTTGAGTGCATTTTCTAGCAATGAACCTGGTAGAGCATCCCACACAAACTAATGCTCCACATGCGAGTTTCACATGCCACCAACTCCACATTCACAGGCAACTTCAGCGCCACAGCCGTTTTCAGATAGCCCTCAATGCAAAGGCTCTAGACGCAAATATTGGTGTGAGAGCTAATTCAATCAAGTAAACACTGCATGTTGGTGAAGGGCATATTGAAGAAGGATCAGCCTAGTGGTTCTTGTGGGAGAACAACTCCATTTGGCTCACAAACTTCACTCACCATCAGGCTTCCAAGCAGCTCTCAAGGAAACTCAGTTTTCACACTCTATGCTTAGTGCCCTTTGAGTGGATTATCTAGGTATGAATCTAGTAGAGCATCCCACACAAACGAATGCTCCACATGCTGGTTTCACATGCCACCAACTCCACATTCTCAGGCAACTTCAGCGCCACAGCCGTTTTCAGATAGCCCTCAATGCAAAGGCTCTAGACACAAATATTGGTGTGAGAGCTAATTCAATCAAGGAAACACTGCATGTTGGTGAAGGGCATATTGAAGAAGGATCAGCCGAGTGGTTCTTGTGGGAGAACAACTCCATTTGGCTCACTAACTTCACACACCATCAGGCTTCCAAGCAGCTCTCAAGGAAACTCAGTTTTCACACTCTATGCTTAGTGCCCTTTGAGTGCCTAGGACTGAAATGAAGCTTGGTGAGCATCCCACACAAACGAATGCTCCACATGCGGGTTTCACATGCCACCAACTCCACATTCTCAGGCAACTTCAGCGCCACAGCCGTTTTCAGATAGCCCTCAATGCAAAGGCTCTAGACGCAAATATTGGTGTGAGAGCTAATTCAATCAAGGAAACACTGCATGTTGGTGAAGGGCATATTGAAGAAGGATCAGCCGAGTGGTTCTTGTGGGAGAACAACTCCATTTGGCTCACTAACTTCACACACCATCAGGCTTCCAAGCAGCTCTCAAGGAAACTCAGTTTTCACACTCTATGCTTAGTGCCCTTTGAGTGCCTAGGACTGAAATGAAGCTTGGTGAGCATCCCACACAAACGAATGCTCCACATGCGGGTTTCACATGCCACCAACTCCACATTCTCAGGCAACTTCAGCGCCACAGCCGTTTTCAGATAGCCCTCAATGCAAAGGCTCTAGACGCAAATATTGGTGTGAGAGCTAATTCAATCAAGGAAACACTGCATGTTGGTGAAGGGCATATTGAAGAAGGATCAGCCGAGTGGTTCTTGTGGGAGAACAACTCCATTTGGCTCAATAACTTTACACACCATCAGGCTTCCAAGCAGCTCTCAAGGTAACTCAGTTTTCACACTCTATGCTTAGTGCCCTTTGAGTGCCTAGGACTGAAATGAAGCTTAGTGAGCATCCCACACAAACGAATGCTCCACATGCGGGTTTCACATGCCACCAACTCCACATTCACAGGCAACTTCATCCCCACAGCCGTTTTCAGATAGCCCTCAATGCAAAGGCTCTAGACGCAAATATTGTTGTGAGAGCTAATTCAATCAAGGAAACACTGCATGTTGGTGAAGGGCATATTGAAGAAGGATCAGCCGAGTGGTTCTTGTGGGAGAACAACTCCATTTGGCTCACTAACTTCACTCACCATCAGGCTTCCAAGCAGCTCTCAAAGAAACTCAGTTTTCACACTCTATGCTTAGTGCCCTTTGAGTGCCTAGGACCGAAATGAAACTTGGTCAGCATCCCACACAAACGAATGCTCCACATGCGGGTTTCACATGCCACCAACTCCATATTCACAGGCAACTTCAGCGCCACAGCCGTTTTCAGATAGCCCTCAATGCAAAGGCTCTAGACGCAAATATTGGTGTGAGAGCTAATTCAATCAAGGAAACACTGCATGTTGGTGAAGGGCATATTGAAGAAGGATCAGCCGAGTGGTTCTTGTAGGAGAAAACTCCATTTGGCTCACTAACTTCACACACCATCAGGCTTCCAAGCAGCTCTCAAGGAAACTCAGTTTTCACACTCTATGCTTAGTGCCCTTTGAGTGCATTATCTAGGAATGAATCTAGTAGAGCATCTCACACAAACGAGTGCTCCACATGCTGGTTTCACATGCCACCAACTCCACATTCTCAGGCAACTTCAGCACCACAGCCGTTTTCAGATAGCCCTCAATGCAAAGGCTCTAGACGCAAATATTGGTATGAGAGCTAATTCAATCAAGGAAACATTCCATGTTGGTGAAGGGCATATTGAAGAAGGATCAGCCGAGTGGTTCTTGTGGGAGAACAACTCCATTTGGCTCATAAACTTTACACACCATCAGGCTTCCAAGCAGCTCTCAAGGAAACTCAGTTTTCACACTCTATGCTTAGCGCGATTTGAGTGCCTAGGACTGAAATGAACCTTGGTGAGCATCCTACACAAACGAATGCTCCACATGCGGATTTCACATGCCACCAACTCCACATTCACAGGCAACTTCAGAGCCACAGCCATTTTCAGATAGCCCTCAATGCAAAGGCTCTAGTCGCAAATATTGGTGTGAGAGCTAATTCAATCAAGTAAACACTGCATGTTGGTGAAGGGCATATTGAAGAAGGATCAGCCGAGTGGTTCTTGTGGGAGAACAACTCCATTTGGCTCACTAACTTCACACACCATCAGGCTTCCAAGCAGCTCTCAAGGAAACTCAGTTTTCACACTCTATGCTTAGTGCCCTTTGAGTGCCTAGGACTGAAATGAAGCTTGGTGAGCATCCCACACAAACGAATGCTCCACATGCGGGTTTCACATGCCACCAACTCCACATTCACAGGCAACTTCAGCGCCACAGCCGTTTTCAGATAGCCCTCAATGCAAAGGCTCTAGACGCAAATATTGGTGTGAGAGCTAATTCAATCAAGTAAACACTGCATGTTGGTGAAGGGCATATTGAAGAAGGATCAGTCGAGTGGTTCTTGTGGGAGAACAACTCCATTTGGCTCACAAACTTCACTCACCATCAGGCTTCCAAGCAGCTCTCAAGGAAACTCAGTTTTCACACTCTATGCTTAGTGCCCTTTGAGTGGATTATCTAGGTATGGATCTAGTAGAGCATCCCACACAAACGAATGCTCCACATGCGGGTTTCACATGCCACCAACTCCACATTCTCAGGCAACTTCAGCGCCACAGCCGTTTTCAGATAGCCCTCAATGCAAAGGCTCTAGACACAAATATTGGTGTGAGAGCTAATTCAATCAAGGAAACACTGCATGTTGGTGAAGGGCATATTGAAGAAGGATCAGCCGAGTGGTTCTTGTGGGAGAACAACTCCATTTGGCTCACTAACTTTACACACCATCAGGCTTCCAAGCAGCTCTCAAGGAAACTCAGTTTTCACACTCTATGCTTAGTGCCCTTTGAGTGCCTAGGACTGAAATGAAGCTTGGTGAGCATCCCACACAAACGAATGCTCCAAATGCGGGTTTCACATTCCACCAACTCCACATTCTCAGGCAACTTCAGCGCCACAGCCGTTTTCAGATAGCCCTCAATGCAAAGGCTCTAGACGCAAATATTGGTGTGAGAGCTAATTCAATCAAGTAAACACTGCATGTTGGTGAAGGGCATATTGAAGAAGGATCAGCCGAGTGGTTCTTGTGGGAGAACAACTCCATTTGGCTCACTAACTTCACACACCATCAGGCTTCCAAGCAGCTCTCAAGGAAACTCAGTTTTCACACTCTATGCTTAGTGCCCTTTGAGTGCCTAGGACTGAAATGAAGCTTGGTGAGCATCCCACACAAACGAATGCTCCACATGCGGGTTTCACATGCCACCAACTCCACATTCTCAGGCAACTTCAGCGCCACAGCCGTTTTCAGATAGCCCTCAATGCAAAGGCTCTAGACGCAAATATTGGTGTGAGAGCTAATTCAATCAAGGAAACACTGCATGTTGGTGAAGGGCATATTGAAGAAGGATCAGCCGAGTGGTTCTTGTGGGAGAACAACTCCATTTGGCTCAATAACTTTACACACCATCAGGCTTCCAAGCAGCTCTCAAGGTAACTCAGTTTTCACACTCTATGCTTAGTGCCCTTTGAGTGCCTAGGACTGAAATGAAGCTTAGTGAGCATCCCACACAAACGAATGCTCCACATGCGGTTTTCACATGCCACCAACTCCACATTCACAGGCAACTTCATCCCCACAGCCATTTTCAGATAGCCCTCAATGCAAAGGCTCTAGAAGCAAATATTGGAGTGAGAGCTAATTCAATCAAGGAAACACTGCATGTTGGTGAAGGGCATATTGAAGAAGGATCAGCCGAGTGGTTCTTGTGGGAGAACAACTCCATTTGGCTCACTAACTTCACACACCATCAGGCTTCCAAGCAGCTCTCAAGGAAACTCAGTTTTCACACTCTATGCTTAGTGTCCTTTGAGTGCCTAGGACTGAAATGAAGCTTGGTGAGCATCCCACACAAAAAAATGCTCCACATGCGGGTTTCACATGCCACCAACTCCACATTCACAGGCAACTTCAGCGCCACAGCCGTTTTCAGATAGCCCTCAATGCAAAGGCTCTAGACGCAAATATTGTTGTGAGAGCTAATTCAATCAAGGAAACACTGCATGTTGGTGAAGGGCATATTGAAGAAGGATCAGCCGAGTGGTTCTTGTGGGAGAACAACTCCATTTGGCTCACTAACTTCACTCACCATCAGGCTTCCAAGCAGCTCTCAAAGAAACTCAGTTTTCACACTCTATGCTTAGTGCCCTTTGAGTGCCTAGGACCGAAATGAAACTTGGTGAGCATCCCACACAAATGAATGCTCCACATGCGTGTTTCACATGCCACCAACTCCACATTCACAGGCAACTTCAGCGCCACAGCCGTTTTCAGATAGCCCTCAATGCAAAGGCTCTAGACACAAATATTGGTGTGAGAGCTAATTCAATCAAGTAAACACTGCATGTTGGTGAAGGGCATATTGAAGAAGGATCAGCCGAGAGGTTCTTGTGGGAGAACAACTCCATTTGGCTCACTAACTTCACACACCATCAGGCTTCCAACCAGCTCTCAAGGAAACTCAGTTTTCACACTCTATGCTTAGTGCCCTTTCACTGCATTATCTAGGAATGAACCTAGTAGAGCATCCCACACAAAAGAATGCTCCACATGCGGGTTTCAGATGACACCAACTCCACATTCTCAGGCAACTTCAGCGCCACAGCCGTTTTCAGATAGCCCTCAATGCAAAGGCTCTAGATGCAAATATTGGTGTGAGAGCTAATTCAATCAGGAAACACAGCATGTTGGTGAAGGGCATATTGAAGAAGGATCAGCCGAGTGGTTCTTGTGGGAGAACAACTCCATTTGGCTCACTAACTTCACACACCATCAGGCTTCCAAGCAGCTCTCAAGGAAACTCAGTTTTCACACTCTATGCTTAGTGCCCTTTGAGTGCCTAGGACTGAAATGAAGCTTGGTGAGCATCCCACACAAACGAATGCTCCACATGTGGGTTTCACATGCCACCAACTCCACATTCACAGGCAACTTCAGCGCCACAGCCGTTTTCAGATAGCCCTCAATGCAAAGGCTCTAGACACAAATATTGGTGTGAGAGCTAATTCAATGAAGGAAACACTGCATGTTGGTGAAGGGCATATTGAAGAAGGATCAGCCGAGTGGTTCTTGTGGGAGAACAACTCCATTTGGCTCACAAGCTTCACTCACCATCAGGCTTCCAAGCAGCTCTCAAGAAAACTCAGTTTTCACACTCTATGCATAGTGCCCTTTGAGTGCCTAGGACTGAAATGAATCTTGGTGAGTATCTCACACAAACGAATGCTCCACATGCGGGTTTCACATGCCACCAACTCCACATTCACAGGCAACTTCAGCGCCACAGCCGTTTTCAGATAGCCGTCAATGCAAAGGCTCTAGACACAAATTTTGGTGTGAGAGCTAATTCAATCAAGGAAACACTGCATGTTGGTGAAGGGCATATTGAAGAAGGATCAGCCGAGTGGTTCTTGTGGGAGAACAACTCAATTTGGCTCGCTAACTTCACACACCATCAGGCTTCCAAGCAGCTCTCAAGGAAACTCAGTTTTCACACTCTATGCTTAGTGCCCTTTGAGTGCATTTTCTAGCAATGAATCTGGTAGAGCATCCCACACAAACTAATGCTCCACATGCGAGTTTCACATGCCACCAACTCCACATTCACAGGCAACTTCAGCGCCACAGCCGTTTTCAGATAGCCCTCAATGCAAAGGCTCTAGACGCAAATATTGGTGTGAGAGCTAATTCAATCAAGTAAACACTGCATGTTGGTGAAGGGCATATTGAAGAAGGATCAGCCAAGTGGTTCTTGTGGGAGAACAACTCCATTTGGCTCACTAACTTCACTCACCATCAGGCTTCCAAGCAGCTTTCAAGGAAACTCAGTTTTCACACTCTATGCTTAGTGCCCTTTGAGTGCATTATCTAGGTATGAATCTAGTAGAGCATCCCACACAAATGAATGCTCCACATGCGGGTTTCACATGCCACCAACTCCACATTCACAGGCAACTTCAGCGCCACAGCCGTTTTCAGATAGCCCTAAATGCAAAGGCTCTAGACACAAATATTGGTGTGAGAGCTAATTCAATCAAGGAAGCATTCCATGTTGGTGAAGGGCATATTGAAGAAGGATCAGCCGAGTGGTTCTTGTGGGAGAACAACTCCATTTGGCTCACTAACTTTACACACCATCAGGCTTCCAAGCAGATCTCAAGGAAACTCAGTTTTCACACTCTATGCTTAGTGCCCTTTGAGTGCCTAGGACTGAAATGAAGCTTGGTGAGCATCCCACACAAACGAATGCTCCACATGCGGGTTTCACATGCCACCAACTCCACATTCTCAGGCAACTTCAGCGCCACAGCCGTTTTCAGATAGCCCTCAATGCAAAGGCTCTAGACGCAAATATTGGTGTGAGAGCTAATTCAATCAAGGAAACACTGCATGTTGGTGAAGGGCATATTGAAGAAGGATCAGCCGAGTGGTTCTTGTGGGAGAACAACTCCATTTGGCTCACTAACTTCACTCACCATCAGGCTTCCAAGCAGCTCTCAAAGAAACTCAGTTTTCACACTCTATGCTTAGTGCCCTTTGAGTGCCTAGGACCGAAATGAAGCTTGGTCAGCATCCCACACAAACGAATGCTCCACATGCGGGTTTCACATGCCACCAACTCCATATTCACAGGCAACTTCAGCGCCACAGCCATTTTCAGATAGCCCTCAATGCAAAGGCTCTAGACGCAAATATTGGTGTGAGAGCTAATTCAATCAAGGAAACACTGCATGTTGGTGAAGGGCATATTGAAGAAGGATCAGCCGAGTGGTTCTTGTAGGAGAACAACTCCTTTTGGCTCACTAACTTCACACACCATCAGGCTTCCAAGCAGCTCTCAAGGAAACTCAGTTTTCACACTCTATGCTTAGTGCCCTTTGAGTGCATTATCTAGGAATGAATCTAGTACAGCATCCCACACAAACGAATGCTCCACATGCGGGTTTCACATGCCACCAACTCCACATTCTCAGGCAACTTCAGCGCCACAGCCGTTTTCAGATAGCCCCCAATGCAAAGGCTCTAGACGAAAATATTGGTGTGAGAGCTAATTCAATCAAGGAAACATTCCATGTTGGTGTAGGGCATATTGAAGAAGGATCAGCCGAGTGGTTCTTGTGGGAGAACAACTCCATTTGGCTCACTAACTTCACACACCATCAGGCTTCCAAGCAGCTCTCAAGGAAACTCAGTTTTCACACTCTATGCTTAGTGCCCTTTGAGTGCATTATCTAGCAATGAACCTGGTAGAGCATCCCACACAAACGAATGCTCCACATGCGGGTTTCACATGCCACCAACTCCACATTCACAGGCAACTTCAGCGCCACAGCCGTTTTCAGATAGCCCTCAATGCAAAGGATCTAGACGCAAATATTGGTGTGAGAGCTAATTCAATCAGGAAACACAGCATGTTGGTGAAGGGCATATTGAAGGATCAGCCGAGTGGTTCTTGTGGGAGAACAACTCCATTTGGCTCACTAACTTCACACACCATCAGGCTTCCAAGCAGCTCTCAAGGAAACTCAGTTTTCACACTCTATGCTTAGTGCCCTTTGAGTGCATTATCTAGCAATGAACCTGGTAGAGCATCCCACACAAACGAATGCTCCACATGCGGGTTTCACATGCCACCAACTCCACATTCACAGGCAACTTCAGCGCCACAGCCGTTTTCAGATAGCCCTCAATGCAAAGGCTCTAGACGCAAATATTGGTGTGAGAGCTAATTCAATCAAGGAAATACTGCATGTCGGTGAAGGGCATATTGAAGAAGGATCAGCCGAGTGGTTCTTGTGGGAGAACAACTCCATTTGGCTCACTAACTTCACACACCATCAGGCTTCCAAGCAGCTCTCAAGGAAACTCAGTTTTCACACTCTATGCTTAGTGCCCTTTGAGTGCAATATCTAGGAATTAACGTGGTAGAGCATCCCACACAAACGAATGCTCCACATGCGGGTTTCACATGCCACCAACTCCACATTCACAGGCAACTTCAGCGCCACAGCCGTTTTCAGATAGCCCTCAATGCAAAGGCTCTAGACGCAAATATTGGTGTGAGAGCTAATTCAATCAAGGAAACACTGCATGTTGGTGAAGGGCATATTGAAGAAGGATCAGCCGAGTGGTTCTTGTGGGAGAACAACTCCATTTGGCTCACTAACTTCACACACCATCAGGCTTCCAAGCAGCTCTCAAGGAAACTCAGTTTTCACACTCTATGCTTAGTGCCCTTTGAGTGCAATATCTAGGAATGAACCTGGTAGAGCATCCCACACAAAAGAATGCTCCACATGCGGGTTTCAGATGACACCAACTCCACATTCTCAGGCAACTTCAGCGCCACAGCCGTTTTCAGATAGCCCTCAATGCAAAGGATCTAGACGCAAATATTGGTGTGAGAGCTAATTCAATCAGGAAACACAGCATGTTGGTGAAGGGCATATTGAAGAAGGATCAGCCGAGTGGTTCTTGTGGGAGAACAACTCCATTTGGCTCACTAACTTCACACACCATCAGGCTTCAAAGCAGCTCTCAAGGAAACTCAGTTTTCACACTCTATGCTTAGTGCCCTTTGAGTGCCTAGGACTGAAATGAAGCTTGGTGAGCATCCCACACAAACGAATGCTCCACATGCGGGTTTCACATGCCACCAACTCCACATTCACAGGCAACTTCAGCGCCACAGCCGTTTTCAGATAGCCCTCAATGCAAAGGCTCTAGACGCAAATATTGGTGTGAGAGCTAATTCAATCAAGGAAACACTGCATGTTGGTGAAGGGCATATTGAAGAAGGATCAGCCGAGTGTTTCTTGTGGGAGAACAACTCCATTTGGCTCACTAACTTCACACACCATCAGGCTTCCAAGCAGCTCTCAAGGAAACTCAGTTTTCACACTCTATGCTTAGTGCCTTTTGAGTGCATTATCTATCAATGAACCTGGTAGAGCATCCCACACAAACGAATGCTCCACATGCGGGTTTCACATGCCACCAACTCCACATTCTCAGGCAACATCAGCGCCACAGCCGTTTTCAGATAGCCCTCAATGCAAAGGCTCTAGACGCAAATATTGGTGTGAGAGCTAATTCAATCAGGAAACACTGCATGTTGGTGAAGGGCATATTGAAGAAGGATCAGCCGAGTGGTTCTTGTGGGAGAACAACTCCATTTGGCTCACTAACTTCACACACCATCAGGCTTCCAAGCAGCTCTCAAGGAAACTCAGTTTTCACACTCTATGCTTAGTGCCCTTTGAGTGCCTAGGACTGAAATGAAGCTTGGTGAGCATCCCACACAAACGAATGCTCCACATGCGGGTTTCACATGCCACCAACTCCACATTCACAGGCAACTTCAGCGCCACAGCTGTTTTCAGATAGCCCTCAATGCAAAGGCTCTAGACACAAATATTGGTGTGAGAGCTAATTCAATCAAGGAAACACTGCATGTTGGTGAAGGGCATATTGAAGAAGGATCAGCCGAGTGGTTCTTGTGGGACAACAACTCCATTTGGCTCACTAACTTCACACACCATCAGGCTTCCAAGCAGCTCTCAAGGAAACTCAGTTTTCACACTCTATGCTTAGTGCCCTTTGAGTGCATTATCTAGGAATGAATCTAGAAGAGCATCCAACACAAACGAATGCTCCACATGCGAGTTTCTCATGCCACCAACTCCAAATTGACAGGCAACTTCAGCGCCACAGCCGTTTTCAGATAGCCCTCAATGCAAAGGCTCTAGACACAAATATTGGTGTGAGAGCTAATTCAATCAAGGAAACACTGCATGTTGGTGAAGGGCATATTGAAGAAGGATCAGCCAAGTGGTTCTTGTGGGAGAACAACTCCATTTGGCTCACAAGCTTCACTCACCATCAGGCTTCCAAGCAGCTCTCAAGGAAACTCAGTTTTCACACTCTATGCATAGTGCCCTTTGAGTGCCTAGGACTGAAATGAATCTTGGTGAGTATCTCACACAAACGAATGCTCCACATGCGGGTTTCACATGCCACCAACTCCACATTCACAGGCAACTTCAGCGCCACAGCCGTTTTCAGATAGCCCTCAATGCAAAGGCTCTAGACGCAAATATTGGTGTGAGAGCTAATTCAATCAAGGAAACACTGCATGTTGGTGAAGGGCATATTGAAGAAGGATCAGCCGAGTGGTTCTTGTGGGAGAACAACTCCATTTGGCTCACTAACTTCACACACCATCAGGCTTCCAAGCAGCTCTCAAGGAAACTCAGTTTTCACACTCTATGCTTAGTGCCCTTTGAGTGCGTAGGACTGAAATGATGCTTGGTGAGCATCCCACACAAACGAATGCTCCACATGCGGGTTTCACATGCCACCAACTCCACATTCACAGGCAACTTCAGCGCCACAGCCGTTTTCAGATAGCCGTCAATGCAAAGGCTCTAGACACAAATTTTGGTGTGAGAGCTAATTCAATCAAGGAAACACTGCATGTTGGTGAAGGGCATATTGAAGAAGGATCAGCCGAGTGGTTCCTGTGGGAGAACAACTCAATTTGGCTCGCTAACTTCACACACCATCAGGCTTCCAAGCAGCTCTCAAGGAAACTCAGTTTTCACACTCTATGCTTAGTGCCCTTTGAGTGCATTTTCTAGCAATGAACCTGGTAGAGCATCCCACACAAACTAATGCTCCACATGCGAGTTTCACATGCCACCAACTCCACATTCACAGGCAACTTCAGCGCCACAGCCGTTTTCAGATAGCCCTCAATGCAAAGGCTCTAGACGCAAATATTGGTGTGAGAGCTAATTCAATCAAGTAAACACTGCATGTTGGTGAAGGGCATATTGAAGAAGGATCAGCCAATTGGTTCTTGTGGGAGAACAACTCCATTTGGCTCACAAACTTCACTCACCATCAGGCTTCCAAGCAGCTTTCAAGGAAACTCAGTTTTCACACTCTATGCTTAGTGCCCTTTGAGTGGATTATCTAGGTATGAATCTACTAGAGCATCCCACACAAATGAATGCTCCACATGCGGGTTTCACATGCCACCAACTCCACATTCTCAGGCAACTTCAGCGCCACAGCCGTTTTCAGATAGCCCTCAATGCAAAGGCTGTAGACGCAAATATTGGTGTGAGAGCTAATTCAATCAAGGAAACACTGCATGTTGGTGAAGGGCATATTGAAGAAGGATCAGCCGAGTGGTTCTTGTGGGAGAACAACTCCATTTGGCTCACTAACTTCACACACCATCAGGCTTCCAAGCAGATCTCAAGGAAACTCAGTTTTCACACTCTATGCTTAGTGCCCTTTGAGTGCCTAGGACTGAAATGAAGCTTGGTGAGCATCCCACACAAAAAAATGCTCCTCATGCGGGTTTCACATGCCACCAACTCCACATTCACAGGCAACTTCAGCGCCACAGCCGTTTTCAGATAGCCCTCAATGCAAAGGCTCTAGACGCAAATATTGGTGTGAGAGCTAATTCAATGAAGGAAACACTGCATGTTGGTGAAGGGCATATTGAAGAAGGATCAGCCGAGTGGTTCTTGTGGGAGAACAACTCCATTTGGCTCACTAACTTCACTCACCATCAGGCTTCCAAGCAGCTCTCAAAGAAACTCAGTTTTCACACTCTATGCTTAGTGCCCTTTGAGTGCCTAGCACCGAAATGAAGCTTGGTCAGCATCCCACACAAACGAATGCTCCACATGCGGGTTTCACATGCCACCAACTCCATATTCACAGGCAACTTCAGCGCCACAGCCATTTTCAGATAGCCCTCAATGCAAAGGCTATAGACGCAAATATTGGTGTGAGAGCTAATTCAATCAAGGAAACACTGCATGTTGGTGAAGGGCATATTGAAGAAGGATCAGCCGAGTGGTTCTTGTGGGAGAACAACTCCATTTGACTCACTAACTTCACACACCATCAGGCTTCCAAGCAGCTCTCAAGGAAACTCAGTTTTCACACTCTATGCTTAGTGCCCTTTGAGTGCATTATCTAGGAATGAATCTAGTACAGCATCCCACACAAACGAATGCTCCACATGCGGGTTTCACATGCCACCAACTCCACATTCTCAGGGAACTTCAGCGCCACAGCCGTTTTCAGATAGCCCCCAATGCAAAGGCTCTAGACGAAAATATTGGTGTGAGAGCTAATTCAATCAAGGAAACATTCCATGTTGGTGAAGGGCATATTGAAGAAGGATCAGCCTAGTGGTTCTTGTGGGAGAACAACTCCATTTGGCTCACTAACTTCACACACCATCAGGCTTCCAAGCAGCTCTCAAGGAAACTCAATTTTCACACTCTATGCTTAGTGCCCTTTCAGTGCAATATCTAGGAATGAACCTGGTAGAGCATCCCACACAAACGAATGCTCCACATGCGGGTTTCACATGCCACCAACTCCACATTCACAGGCAACTTCAGCACCACAGCCGTTTTCAGATAGCCCTCAATGCAAAGGCTCTAGACACAAATATTGGTGTGAGAGCTAATTCAATCAAGGAAACACTGCATGTTGCTGAAGGGCATATTGAAGAAGGATCAGCCGAGTGGTTCTTGTGGGAGAACAACTCCATTTGGCTCACTAACTTCACACACCATCAGGCTTCCAAGCAGCTCTCAAGGAAACTCAGTTTTCACACTCTAGGCTTAGTGCCCTTTGAGTGCATTATCTAGGAATTAACGTGGTAGAGCATCCCACACAAACGAATGCTCCACATGCGGGTTTCACATGACACCAACTCCACATTCTCAGGCAACTTCAGCGCCACAGCCGTTTTCAGATAGCCCTCAATGCAAAGGATCTAGACGCAAATATTGGTGTGAGAGCTAATTCAATCAGGAAACACAGCATGTTGGTGAAGGGCATATTGAAGGATCAGCCGAGTGGTTCTTGTGGGAGAACAACTCCATTTGGCTCACTAACTTCACACACCATCAGGCTTCCAAGCAGCTCTCAAGGAAACTCAGTTTTCACACTCTATGCTTAGTGCCCTTTGAGTGCATTATCTAGCAATGAACCTGGTAGAGCATCCCACACAAACGAATGCTCCACATGCGGGTTTCACATGCCACCAACTCCACATTCACAGGCAACTTCAGCGCCACAGCCGTTTTCAGATAGCCCTCAATGCAAAGGCTCTAGACGCAAATATTGGTGTGAGAGCTAATTCAATCAAGGAAATACTGCATGTTGGTGAAGGGCATATTGAAGAAGGATCAGCCAAGTGGTTCTTGTGGGAGAACAACTCCATTTGGCTCACTAACTTCACACACCATCAGGCTTCCAAGCAGCTCTCAAGGAAACTCAGTTTTCACACTCTATGCTTAGTGCCCTTTGAGTGCATTATCTAGCAATGAACCTGGTAGAGCATCCCACACAAACGAATGCTCCACATGCGGGTTTCACATGCCACCAACTCCACATTCACAGGCAACTTCAGCGCCACAGCCGTTTTCAGATAGCCCTCAATGCAAAGGCTCTAGACGCAAATATTGGTGTGAGAGCTAATTCAATCAAGGAAACACTGCATGTTGGTGAAGGGCATATTGAAGAAGGATCAGCCGAGTGGTTCTTGTGGGAGAACAACTCCATTTGGCTCACTAACTTCACACACCATCAGGCTTCCAAGCAGCTCTCAAGGAAACTCAGTTTTCACACTCTATGCTTAGTGCCCTTTGAGTGCATTATCTAGGAATGAATCTAGTACAGCATCCCACACAAACGAATGCTCCACATGCGGGTTTCACATGCCACCAACTCCACATTCACAGGCAACTTCAGCGCCACAGCCGTTTTCAGATAGCCCTCAATGCAAAGGCTCTAGACGCAAATATTGGTGTGAGAGCTAATTCAATCAAGGAAACACTGCATGTTGGTGAAGGGCATATTGAAGAAGGATCAGTCGAGTGGTTCTTGTGGGAGAACAACTCCATTTGGCTCACTAACTTCACACACCATCAGGCTTCCAACCAGCTCTCAAGGAAACTCAGTTTTCACACTCTATGCTTAGTGCCCTTTCACTGCATTATCTAGGAATGAACCTGGTAGAGCATCCCACACAAAAGAATGCTCCACATGCGGGTTTCAGATGACACCAACTCCACATTCTCAGGCAACTTCAGCGCCACAGCCGTTTTCAGATAGCCCTCAATGCAAAGGATCTAGACGCAAATATTGGTGTGAGAGCTAATTCAATCAGGAAACACAGCATGTTGGTGAAGGGCATATTGAAGAAGGATCAGCCGAGTGGTTCTTGTGGGAGAACAACTCCATTTGGCTCACTAACTTCACACACCATCAGGCTTCCAAGCAGCTCTCAAGGAAACTCAGTTTTCACACTCTATGCTTAGTGCCCTTTGAGTGCCTAGGACTGAAATGAAGCTTGGTGAGCATCCCACACAAACGAATGCTCCACATGCGGGTTTCACATGCCACCAACTCCACATTCACAGGCAACTTCAGCGCCACAGCCGTTTTCAGATAGCCCTCAATGCAAAGGCTCTAGACGCAAATATTGGTGTGAGAGCTAATTCAATCAAGTAAACACTGCATGTTGGTGAAGGGCATATTGAAGAAGGATCAGTCGAGTGGTTCTTGTGGGAGAACAACTCCATTTGGCTCACAAACTTCACTCACCATCAGGCTTCCAAGCATCTCTCATGGAAACTCAGTTTTCACACTCTATGCTTAGTGCCCTTTGAGTGGATTATCTAGGTATGAATCTAGTAGAGCATCCCACACAAACGAATGCTCCACATGCGGGTTTCACATGCCACCAACTCCACATTCTCAGGCAACTTCAGCGCCACAGCCGTTTTCAGATAGCCCTCAATGCAAAGGCTCTAGACACAAATATTGGTGTGAGAGCTAATTCAATCAAGGAAACACTGCATGTTGGTGAAGGGCATATTGAAGAAGGATCAGCCGAGTGGTTCTTGTGGGAGAACAACTCCATTTGGCTCACTAACTTTACACACCATCAGGCTTCCAAGCAGCTCTCAAGGAAACTCAGTTTTCACACTCTATGCTTAGTGCCCTTTGAGTGCCTAGGACTGAAATGAAGCTTGGTGAGCATCCCACACAAACGAATGCTCCAAATGCGGGTTTCACATGCCACCAACTCCACATTCTCAGGCAACTTCAGCGCCACAGCCGTTTTCAGATAGCCCTCAATGCAAAGGCTCTAGACGCAAATATTGGTGTGAGAGCTAATTCAATCAAGGAAACACTGCATGTTGGTGAAGGGCATATTGAAGAAGGATCAGCCGAGTGGTTCTTGTGGGAGAACAACTCCATTTGGCTCACTAACTTCACACACCATCAGGCTTCCAAGCAGCTCTCAAGGAAACTCAGTTTTCACACTCTATGCTTAGTGCCCTTTGAGTGCCTAGGACTGAAATGAAGCTTGGTGAGCATGCCACACAAAAAAATGCTCCACATGCGGGTTTCACATGCCACCAACTCCACATTCTCAGGCAACTTCAGCGCCACAGCCGTTTTCAGATAGCCCTCAATGCAAAGGCTCTAGACGCAAATATTGGTGTGAGAGCTAATTCAATCAAGGAAACACTGCATGTTGGTGAAGGGCATATTGAAGAAGGATCAGCCGAGTGGTTCTTGTGGGAGAACAACTCCATTTGGCTCAATAACTTTACACACCATCAGGCTTCCAAGCAGCTCTCAAGGTAACTCAGTTTTCACACTCTATGCTTAGTGCCCTTTGAGTGCCTAGGACTGAAATGAAGCTTAGTGAGCATCCCACACAAACGAATGCTCCACATGCGGGTTTCACATGCCACCAACTCCACATTCACAGGCAACTTCAGCCCCACAGCCATTTTCAGATAGCCCTCAATGCAAAGGCTCTAGAAGCAAATATTGGAGTGAGAGCTAATTCAATCAAGGAAACACTGCATGTTGGTGAAGGGCATATTGAAGAAGGATCAGCCGAGTGGTTCTTGTGGGAGAACAACTCCATTTGGCTCACTAACTTCACACACCATCAGGCTTCCAAGCAGCTCTCAAGGAAACTCAGTTTTCACACTCTATGCTTAGTGCCCTTTGAGTGCAATATCTAGGAATGAACCTGGTAGAGCATCCCACACAAAAGAATGCTCCACATGCGGGTTTCACATGCCACCAACTCCACATTCACAGGCAACTTCAGCGCCACAGCCGTTTTCAGATAGCCCTCAATGCAAAGGATCTAGACGCAAATATTGGTGTGAGAGCTAATTCAATCAGGAAACACAGCATGTTGGTGAAGGGCATATTGAAGAAGGATCAGCCGAGTGGTTCTTGTGGGAGAACAACTCCATTTGGCTCACTAACTTCACACACCATCAGGCTTCCAAGCAGCTCTCAAGGAAACTCAGTTTTCACACTCTATGCTTAGTGCCCTTTGAGTGCCTAGGACTGAAATGAAGCTTGGTGAGCATCCCACACAAACGAATGCTCCACATGCGGGTTTCACATGCCACCAACTCCACATTCACAGGCAACTTCAGCGCCACAGCCATTTTCAGATAGCCCTCAATGCAAAGTCTCTAGACGCAAATATTGGTGTGAGAGCTAATTCAATCAAGGAAACACTGCATGTTGGTGAAGGGCATATTGAAGAAGGATCAGCCGAGTGGTTCTTGTGGGAGAACAACTCCATTTGGCTCACTAACTTCACACACCATCAGGCTTCCAAGCAGCTCTCAAGGAAACTCAGTTTTCACACTCTATGCTTAGTGCCCTTTGAGTGCCTAGGACTGAAATGATGCTTGGTGAGCATCCCACACAAACGAATGCTCCACATGCGGGTTTCACATGCCACCAACTCCACATTCACAGGCAACTTCAGCGCCACAGCCGTTTTCAGATAGCCGTCAATGCAAAGGCTCTAGACACAAATTTTGGTGTGAGAGCTAATTCAATCAAGGAAACACTGCATGTTGGTGAAGGGCATATTGAAGAAGGATCAGCCGAGTGGTTCTTGTGGGAGAACAACTCAATTTGGCTCGCTAACTTCACACACCATCAGGCTTCCAAGCAGCTCTCAAGGAAACTCAGTTTTCACACTCTATGCTTAGTGCCCTTTGTGTGCCTAGGACTGAAATGAAGCTTAGTGAGCATCCCACACAAATGAATGCTCCACATGCGGGTTTCACATGCCACCAACTCCACATTCACAGGCAACTTCAGCCCCACAGCCATTTTCAGATAGCCCTCAATGCAAAGGCTCTAGAAGCAAATATTGGAGTGAGAGCTAATTCAATCAAGGAAACACTGCATGTTGGTGAAGGGCATATTGAAGAAGGATCAGCCGAGTGGTTATTGTGGGAGAACAACTCCATTTGGCTCACTAACGTCACACACCATCAGGCTTCCAAGCAGCTCTCAAGGAAACTCAGTTTTCACACTCCATGCTTAGTGCCCTTTGAGTGCCTAGGACTGAAATGAAGCTTGGTGAGCATCCCACACAAAAAAATGCTCCACATGCGGGTTTCACATGCCACCAACTCCACATTCACAGGCAACTTCAGCGCCACAGCCGTTTTCAGATAGCCCTCAATGCAAAGGCTCTAGACGCAAATATTGGTGTGAGAGCTAATTCAATCAAGGAAACACTGCATGTTGGTGAAGGGCATATTGAAGAAGGATCAGCCGAGTGGTTCTTGTGGGAGAACAACTCCATTTGGCTCACTAACTTCACACACCATCAGGCTTCCAAGCAGCTCTCAAAGAAACTCAGTTTTCACACTCTATGCTTAGTGCCCTTTGAGTGCCTAGGACCGAAATGAAACTTAGTCAGCATCCCACACAAACGAATGCTCCACATGCGGGTTTCACATGCCACCAATTCCATATTCACAGGCAACTTCAGCGCCACAGCCGTTTTCAGATAGCCCTCAATGCAAAGGCTCTAGACGCAAATGTTGGTGTGAGAGCTAATTCAATCAAGGAAACACTGCATGTTGGTGAAGGGCATATTGAAGAAGGATCAGCCGAGTGGTTCTTGTAGGAGAAAACTCCATTTGGCTCACTAACTTCACACACCATCAGGCTTCCAAGCAGCTCTCAAGGAATCTCAGTTTTCACACTCTATGCTTAGTGCCCTTTGAGTGCATTATCTAGGAATGAATCTAGTACAGCATCCCACACAAACGAATGCTCCACATGCGGGTTTCACATGCCACCAACTCCACATTCACAGGCAACTTCAGCGCCACAGCCGTTTTCAGATAGCCCTCAATGCAAAGGCTCTAGACGCAAATATTGGTGTGAGAGCTAATTCAATCAAGGAAACACTGCATGTTGGTGAAGGGCATATTGAAGAAGGATCAGCCGAGTGGTTCTTGTGGGAGAACAACTCCATTTGGCTCAATAACTTTACACACCATCAGGCTTCCAAGCAGCTCTCAAGATAACTCTGTTTTCACACTCTATGCTTAGTGCCCTTTGAGTGCCTAGGACTGAAATGAAGCTTAGTGAGCATCCCACACAAACGAATGCTCCACATGCGGGTTTCACATGCCACCAACTCCACATTCACAGGCAACTTCAGCCCCACAGCCATTTTCAGATAGCCCTCAATGCAAAGGCTCTAGAAGCAAATATTGGAGTGAGAGCTAATTCAATCAAGGAAACACTGCATGTTGGTGAAGGGCATATTGAAGAAGGATCAGCCGAGTGGTTCTTGTGGGAGAACAACTCCATTTGGCTCACTAACGTCACACACCATCAGGCTTCCAAGCAGCTCTCAAGGAAACTCAGTTTTCACACTCTATGCTTAGTGCCCTTTCAGTGCAATATCTAGGAATGAACCTGGTAGAGCATCCCACACAAATGAATGCTCCACATGCGGGTTTCACATGCCACCAACTCCACATTGACAGGCAACTTCAGCGCCACAGCCGTTTTCAGATAGCCCTCAATGCAAAGGCTCTAAACACAAATATTGGTGTGAGAGCTAATTCAATCAAGGAAACACTGCATGTTGGTGAAGGGCATATTGAAGAAGGATCAGCCGAGTGGTTCTTGTGGGAGAACAACTCCATTTGGCTCACTAACTTCACACACCATCAGGCTTCCAAGCAGCTCTCAAGGAAACTCAGTTTTCACACTCTATGCTTAGTGCCCTTTGAGTGCATTCTCTAGGAATGAACCTGGTAGAGCATCCCACACAAACGAATGCTCCACATGCGGGTTTCAGATGACACCAACTCCACATTCTCAGGCAACTTCAGCACCACAGCCGTTTTCAGATAGCCCTCAATGCAAAGGATCTAGACGCAAATATTGGTGTGAGAGCTAATTCAATCAAGGAAACACAGCATGTTGGTGAAGGGCATATTGAAGAAGGATCAGCCGAGTGGTTCTTGTGGGAGAACAACTCCATTTGGCTCACTAACTTCACACACCATCAGGCTTCCAAGCAGCTCTCAAGGAAACTCAGTTTTCACACTCTATGCTTAGTGCCCTTTGAGTGCATTATCTAGCAATGAACCTGGTAGAGCATCCCACACAAACGAATGCTCCACATGCGGGTTTCACATGCCACCAACTCCACATTCACAGGCAACTTCAGCGCCACAGCCGTTTTCAGATAGCCCTCAATGCAAAGGCTCTAGACGCAAATATTGGTGTGAGAGCTAATTCAATCAAGGAAACACTGCATGTTGGTGAAGGGCATATTGAAGAAGGATCAGCCGAGTGGTTCTTGTGGGAGAACAACTCCATTTGGCTCACTAACGTCACACACCATCAGGCTTCCAAGCAGCTCTCAAGGAAACTCAGTTTTCACACTCTATGCTTAGTGCCCTTTGAGTGCAATATCTAGGAATGAACCTGGTAGAGCATCCCACACAAACGAATGCTCCACATGCGGGTTTCACATGCCACCAACTCCACATTCACAGGCAACTTCAGCGCCACAGCCGTTTTCAGATAGCCCTCAATGCAAAGGCTCTAGACGCAAATATTGGTGTGAGAGCTAATTCAATCAAGGAAACACTGCATGTTGGTGAAGGGCATATTGAAGATGGATCAGCCGAGTGGTTCTTGTGGGAGAACAACTCCATTTGGCTCACTAACTTCACACACCATCAGGCTTCCAAGCAGCTCTCAAGGAAACTCAGTTTTCACACTCTATGCTTAGTGCCCTTTGAGTGCCTAGGACTGAAATGAAGCTTGGTGAGCATCCCACACAAACGAATGCTCCACATGCGGGTTTCACATGCCACCAACTCCACATTCACAGGCAACTTCAGCGCCACAGCCATTTTCAGATAACCCTCAATGCAAAGGCTCTAGACGCAAACATTGTTGTGAGAGCTAATTCAATCAAGGAAACATTCCATGTTGGTGAAGGGCATATTGAAGAAGGATCAGCTGAGTGGTTCTTGTGGAGAACAAGTCCATTTTGCTCACTAACTTCACACACCATCAGGCTTCCAAGCAGCTCTCATGGAAACTCAATTTTCACACTCTATGCTTAGTGCCCTTTGAGTGCCTAGGACTGAAATGAAGCTTTGTGAGCATCCCACACAAACGAATGCTCCACATGCGGGTTTCACATGCCACCAACTCCACATTCACAGGCAACTTCAGCGCCACAGCCGTTTTCAGATAGCCGTCAATGCAAAGGCTCTAGACACAAATATTGGTGTGAGAGCTAATTCAATCAAGGAAACACTGCATGTTGGTGAAGGGCATATTGAAGAAGGATCAGCCTAGTGGTTCTTGTGGGAGAACAACTCAATTTGGCTCGCTAACTTCACACACCATCAGGCTTCCAAGCAGCTCTCAAGGAAACTCAGTTTTCACACTCTATGCTTAGTGCCCTTTGTGTGCCTAGGACTGAAATGAAGCTTAGTGAGCATCCCACACAAATGAATGCTCCACATGCGGGTTTCACATGCCACCAACTCCACATTCACAGGCAACTTCAGCCCCACAGCCATTTTCAGATAGCCCTCAATGCAAAGGCTCTAGAAGCAAATATTGGAGTGAGAGCTAATTCAATCAAGGAAACACTGCATGTTGGTGAAGGGCATATTGAAGAAGGATCAGCCGAGTGGTTCTTGTGGGAGAACAACTCCATTTGGCTCACTAACGTCACACACCATCAGGCTTCCAAGCAGCTCTCAAGGAAACTCAGTTTTCACACTCCATGCTTAGTGCCCTTTGAGTGCCTAGGACTGAAATGAAGCTTGGTGAGCATCCCACACAAAAAAATGCTCCACATGCGGGTTTCACATGCCACCAACTCCACATTCACAGGCAACTTCAGCGCCACAGCCGTTTTCAGATAGCCCTCAATGCAAAGGCTCTAGACGCAAATATTGGTGTGAGAGCTAATTCAATCAAGGAAACACTGCATGTTGGTGAAGGGCATATTGAAGAAGGATCAGCCGAGTGGTTCTTGTGGGAGAACAACTCCATTTGGCTCACTAACTTCACACACCATCAGGCTTCCAAGCAGCTCTCAAAGAAACTCAGTTTTCACACTCTATGCTTAGTGCCCTTTGAGTGCCTAGGACCGAAATGAAACTTAGTCAGCATCCCACACAAACGAATGCTCCACATGCGGGTTTCACATGCCACCAACTCCATATTCACAGGCAACTTCAGCGCCACAGCCGTTTTCAGATAGCCCTCAATGCAAAGGCTCTAGACGCAAATATTGGTGTGAGAGCTAATTCAATCAAGGAAACACTGCATGTTGGTGAAGGGCATATTGAAGAAGGATCAGCCGAGTGGTTCTTGTAGGAGAAAACTCCATTTGGCTCACTAACTTCACACACCATCAGGCTTCCAAGCAGCTCTCAAGGAAACTCAGTTTTCACACTCTATGCTTAGTGCCCTTTGAGTGCATTATCTAGGAATGAATCTAGTACAGCATCCCACACAAACGAATGCTCCACATGCGGGTTTCACATGCCACCAACTCCACATTCACAGGCAACTTCAGCGCCACAGCCGTTTTCAGATAGCCCTCAATGCAAAGGCTCTAGACGCAAATATTGGTGTGAGAGCTAATTCAATCAAGGAAACACTGCATGTTGGTGAAGGGCATATTGAAGAAGGATCAGCCGAGTGGTTCTTGTGGGAGAACAACTCCATTTGGCTCAATAACTTTACACACCATCAGGCTTCCAAGCAGCTCTCAAGATAACTCTGTTTTCACACTCTATGCTTAGTGCCCTTTGAGTGCCTAGGACTGAAATGAAGCTTAGTGAGCATCCCACACAAACGAATGCTCCACATGCGGGTTTCACATGCCACCAACTCCACATTCACAGGCAACTTCAGCCCCACAGCCATTTTCAGATAGCCCTCAATGCAAAGGCTCTAGAAGCAAATATTGGAGTGAGAGCTAATTCAATCAAGGAAACACTGCATGTTGGTGAAGGGCATATTGAAGAAGGATCAGCCGAGTGGTTCTTGTGGGAGAACAACTCCATTTGGCTCACTAACTTCACACACCATCAGGCTTCCAAGCAGCTCTCAAGGAAACTCAGTTTTCACACTCTATGCTTAGTGCCCTTTCAGTGCAATATCTAGGAATGAACCTGGTAGAGCATCCCACACAAATGAATGCTCCACATGCGGGTTTCACATGCCACCAACTCCACATTGACAGGCAACTTCAGCGCCACAGCCGTTTTCAGATAGCCCTCAATGCAAAGGCTCTAAACACAAATATTGGTGTGAGAGCTAATTCAATCAAGGAAACACTGCATGTTGGTGAAGGGCATATTGAAGAAGGATCAGCCGAGTGGTTCTTGTGGGAGAACAACTCCATTTGGCTCACTAACTTCACACACCATCAGGCTTCCAAGCAGCTCTCAAGGAAACTCAGTTTTCACACTCTATGCTTAGTGCCCTTTGAGTGCATTCTCTAGGAATGAACCTGGTAGAGCATCCCACACAAACGAATGCTCCACATGCGGGTTTCAGATGACACCAACTCCACATTCTCAGGCAACTTCAGCACCACAGCCGTTTTCAGATAGCCCTCAATGCAAAGGATCTAGACGCAAATATTGGTGTGAGAGCTAATTCAATCAAGGAAACACAGCATGTTGGTGAAGGGCATATTGAAGAAGGATCGGCCGAGTGGTTCTTGTGGGAGAACAACTCCATTTGCTCACTAACTTCACACACCATCAGGCTTCCAAGCAGCTCTCAAGGAAACTCAGTTTTCACACTCTATGCTTAGTGCCCTTTGAGTGCATTATCTAGCAATGAACCTGGTAGAGCATCCCACACAAACGAATGCTCCACATGCGGGTTTCACATGCCACCAACTCCACATTCACAGGCAACTTCAGCGCCACAGCCGTTTTCAGATAGCCCTCAATGCAAAGGCTCTAGACGCAAATATTGGTGTGAGAGCTAATTCAATCAAGGAAACACTGCATGTTGGTGAAGGGCATATTGAAGAAGGATCAGCCGAGTGGTTCTTGTGGGAGAACAACTCCATTTGGCTCACTAACGTCACACACCATCAGGCTTCCAAGCAGCTCTCAAGGAAACTCAGTTTTCACACTCTATGCTTAGTGCCCTTTGAGTGCAATATCTAGGAATGAACCTGGTAGAGCATCCCACACAAACGATTGCTCCACATGCGGGTTTCACATGCCACCAACTCCACATTCACAGGCAACTTCAGCGCCACAGCCGTTTTCAGATAGCCCTCAATGCAAAGGCTCTAGACGCAAATATTGGTGTGAGAGCTAATTCAATCAAGGAAACACTGCATGTTGGTGAAGGGCATATTGAAGATGGATCAGCCGAGTGGTTCTTGTGGGAGAACAACTCCATTTGGCTCACTAACTTCACACACCATCAGGCTTCCAAGCAGCTCTCAAGGAAACTCAGTTTTCACACTCTATGCTTAGTGCCCTTTGAGTGCCTAGGACTGAAATGAAGCTTGGTGAGCATCCCACACAAACGAATGCTCCACATGCGGGTTTCACATGCCACCAACTCCACATTCACAGGCAACTTCAGCGCCACAGCCATTTTCAGATAACCCTCAATGCAAAGGCTCTAGACGCAAACATTGTTGTGAGAGCTAATTCAATCAAGGAAACATTCCATGTTGGTGAAGGGCATATTGAAGAAGGATCAGCTGAGTGGTTCTTGTGGAGAACAAGTCCATTTTGCTCACTAACTTCACACACCATCAGGCTTCCAAGCAGCTCTCATGGAAACTCAATTTTCACACTCTATGCTTAGTGCCCTTTGAGTGCCTAGGACTGAAATGAAGCTTTGTGAGCATCCCACACAAACGAATGCTCCACATGCGGGTTTCACATGCCACCAACTCCACATTCACAGGCAACTTCAGCGCCACAGCCGTTTTCAGATAGCCGTCAATGCAAAGGCTCTAGACACAAATATTGGTGTGAGAGCTAATTCAATCAAGGAAACACTGCATGTTGGTGAAGGGCATATTGAAGAAGGATCAGCCTAGTGGTTCTTGTGGGAGAACAACTCCATTTGGCTCACTAACGTCACACACCATCAGGCTTCCAAGCAGCTCTCAAGGAAACTCAGTTTTCACACTCTATGCTTAGTGCCCTTTGAGTGCTAAATCTAGGAATGAACCTGGTAGAGCATCCCACACAAACGAATGCTCCACATGCGGGTTTCACATGCCACCAACTCCACATTCACAGGCAACTTCAGCGCCACAGCCGTTTTCAGATAGCCCTCAATGCAAAGGCTCTAGACGCAAATATTGGTGTGAGAGCTAATTCAATCAGGAAACACTGCATGTTGGTGAAGGGCATATTGAAGAAGGATCAGCCGAGTGGTTCTTGTGGGAGAACAACTCCATTTGGCTCACTAACTTCACACACCATCAGGCTTCCAAGCAGCTCTCAAGGAAACTCAGTTTTCACACTCTATGCTTAGTGCCCTTTGAGTGCCTAGGACTGAAATGAAGCTTGGTGAGCATCCCACACAAACGAATGCTCCACATGCGGGTTTCACATGCCACCAACTCCACATTCTCAGGCAACTTCACCGCCACAGCCATTTTCAGATAACCCTCAATGCAAAGGCTCTAGACGCAAATATTGGTGTGAGAGCTAATTCAATCAAGGAAACATTCCATGTTGGTGAAGGGCATATTGAAGAAGGATCAGCTGAGTGGTTCTTGTGGAGAACAACTCCATTTGGCTCACTAACTTCACACACCATCAGGCTTCCAAGCAGCTCTCATGGAAACTCAATTTTCACACTCTATGCTTAGTGCCCTTTGAGTGCCTAGGACTGAAATGAAGCTTTGTGAGCATCCCACACAAACGAATGCTACACATGCGGGTTTCACATGCCACCAACTCCACATTCACAGGCAACTTCAGCGCCACAGCCGTTTTCAGATAGCCGTCAATGCAAAGGCTCTAGACACAAATATTGGTGTGAGAGCTAATTCAATCAAGGAAACACTGCATGTTGGTGAAGGGCATATTGAAGAAGGATCAGCCTAGTGGTTCTTGTGGGAGAACAACTCCATTTGGCTCACTAACGTCACACACCATCAGGCTTCCAAGCAGCTCTCAAGGAAACTCAGTTTTCACACTCTATGCTTAGTGCCCTTTGAGTGCTAAATCTAGGAATGAACCTGGTAGAGCATCCCACACAAACGAATGCTCCACATGCGGGTTTCACATGCCACCAACTCCACATTCTCAGGCAACTTCAGCGCCACAGCCGTTTTCAGATAGCCCTCAATGCAAAGGCTCTAGACACAAATATTGGTGTGAGAGCTAATTCAATCAGGAAACACTGCATGTTGGTGAAGGGCATATTGAAGAAGGATCAGCCGAGTGGTTCTTGTGGGAGAACAACTCCATTTGGCTCACTAACTTCACACACCATCAGGCTTCCAAGCAGCTCTCAAGGAAACTCAGTTTTCAAACTCTATGCTTAGTGCCCTTTGAGTGCATTATCTAGGAAAGAACCTGGTAGAGCATCCCACACAAACGAATGCTCCACATGCGGGTTTCACATGCCACCAACTCCACATTCACAGGCAACTTCAGCGCCACAGCCGTTTTCAGATAGCCCTCAATGCAAAGGCTCTAGACGCAAATATTGGTGTGAGAGCTAATTCAATCAAGGAAACACTGCATGTTGGTGAAGGGCATATTGAAGAAGGATCAGCCGAGTGGTTCTTGTGGGAGAACAACTCCATTTGGCTCACTAACTTCACACACCATCAGGCTTCCAAGCAGCTCTCATGGAAACTCAATTTTCACACTCTATGCTTAGTGCCCTTTGAGTGCCTAGGACTGAAATGAAGCTTTGTGAGCATCCCACACAAACGAATGCTCCACATGCGGGTTTCACATGCCACCAACTCCACATTCACAGGCAACTTCAGCGCCACAGCCGTTTTCAGATAGCCCTCAATGCAAAGTCTCTAGACGCAAATATTGGTGTGAGAGCTAATTCAATCAAGGAAACACTGCATGTTGCTGAAGGGCATATTGAAGAAGGATCAGCCGAGTGGTTCTTGTGGGAGAACAACTCAATTTGGCTCACTAACTTCACACACCATCAGGCTTCCAAGCAGCTCTCAAGGAAACTCAGTTTTCACACTCTATGCTTAGTGCCCTTTCAGTGCAATATCTAGGAATGAACCTGGTAGAGCATCCCACACAACGAATGCTACATATGCGGGTTTCACATGCCACCAACTCCACATTCACAGGCAACTTCAGCGCCACAGCCGTTTTCAGATAGCCCTCAATGCAAAGGCTCTAGACGCAAATATTGTTGTGAGAGCTAATTCAATCAAGGAAACACTGCATGTTGGTGAAGGGCATATTGAAGAAGGATCAGCCGAGTGGTTCTTGTGGGAGAACAACTCCATTTGGCTCACTAACTTCACACACCATCAGGCTTCCAACCAGCTCTCAAGGAAACTCAGTTTTCACACTCTATGCTTAGTGCCCTTTCAGTGCAATATCTAGGAATGAACCTGGTAGAGCATCCCACACAACGAATGCTACATATGCGGGTTTCACATGCCACCAACTCCACATTCACAGGCAACTTCAGCGCCACAGCCGTTTTCAGATAGCCCTCAATGCAAAGGCTCTAGACGCAAATATTGGTGTGAGAGCTAATTCAATCAAGGAAACACTGCATGTTGGTGAAGGGCATATTGAAGAAGGATCAGCCGAGTGGTTCTTGTGGGAGAACAACTCCATTTGGCTCACTAACTTCACACACCATCAGGCTTCCAAGCAGCTCTCAAGGAAACTCAGTTTTCGCACTCTATGCTTAGTGCCCTTTGAGTGCATTATCTAGCAATGAACCTGGTAGAGCATCCCACACAACGAATGCTACATATGCGGGTTTCACATGACACCAACTCCACATTCTCATGCAACTTCAGCGCCACAGCCGTTTTCAGATAGCCCTCAATGCAAAGGCTCTAGACGCAAATATTGGTGTGAGAGCTAATTCAATCAAGGAAAAATTCCATGTTGGTGAAGGGCATATTGAAGAAGGATCAGCCGAGTGGTTCTTGTGGGAGAACAACTCCATTTGGCTCACTAACTTTACACACCATCAGGCTTCCAAGCAGCTCTCAAGGAAACTCAGTTTTCACACTCTATGCTTAGTGCCCTTTGAGTGCCTAGGACTGAAATGAAGCTTGGTGAGCATCCCACACAAACGAATGCTCCACATGCGGGTTTCACATGCCACCAACTCCACATTCACAGGCAACTTCAGCGCCACAGCCATTTTCAAATAGCCCTCAATGCAAAGGCTCTAGACGCAAACATTGTTGTGAGAGCTAATTCAATCAAGGAAACATTCCATGTTGGTGAAGGGCATATTGAAGAAGGATCAGCCGAGTGGTTCTTGTGGGAGAACAACTCCATTTGGCTCACTAACGTCACACACCATCAGGCTTCCAAGCAGCTCTCAAGGAAACTCAGTTTTCACACTCTATGCTTAGTGCCCTTTGAGTGCAATATCTAGGAATGAACCTGGTAGAGCATCCCACACAACGAATGCTACATATGCGGGTTTCACATGCCACCAACTCCACATTCACAGGCAACTTCAGCGCCACAGCCGTTTTCAGATAGCCCTCAATGCAAAGGCTCTAGACGCAAATATTGGTGTGAGAGCTAATTCAATCAAGGAAACATTCCATGTTGGTGAAGGGCATATTGAAGAAGGATCAGCCGAGTGGTTCTTGTGGGAGAACAACTCCATTTGGCTCACTAACTTCACACACCATCAGGCTTCAAGCAGCTCTCAAGGAAACTCAGTTTTCACACTCTATGTTTAGTGCCCTTTGAGTGCATTATCTAGCAATGAACCTGTTAGAGCATCCCACACAAACGAATGCTACATATGCGGGTTTCACATGACACCAACTCCACATTCTCAGGCAACTTCAGCGCCACAGCCGTTTTCAGATAGCCCCCAATGCAAAGGCTCTAGACGCAAATATTGGTGTGAGAGCTAATTCAATCAAGGAAACATTCCATGTTGGTGAAGGGCATATTGAAGAAGGATCAGCCGAGTGGTTCTTGTGGGAGAACAACTCCATTTGGCTCATTAACTTTACACACCATCAGGCTTCCAAGCAGCTCTCAAGGAAACTCAGTTTTCACACTCTATGCTTAGTGCCCTTTGAGTGCCTAGGACTGAAATGAAGCTTGGTGAGTATCCCACACAAACGAATGCTCCACATGCGGGTTTCACATGACACCAACTCCACATTCTCAGGCAACTTCAGCGCCACAGCCGTTTTCAGATAGCCCTCAATGCAAAGGCTCTAGACGCAAATATTGGTGTGAGAGCTAATTCAATCAGGAAACACAGCATGTTGGTGAAGGGCATATTGAAGAAGGATCAGCCGAGTGGTTCTTGTGGGAGAACAACTCCATTTGGCTCACTAACTTCACACACCATCAGGCTTCCAAGCAGCTCTCAAGGAAACTCAGTTATCACACTCTATGCTTAGTGCCCTTTGAGTGCATTGTCTAGGAATGAACCTGGTAGAGCATCCCACACAAACGAATGCTCCACATGCGGGTTTCACATGCCACCAACTCCACATTCACAGGCAACTTCAGCGCCACAGCCGTTTTCAGATAGCCCTCAATGCAAAGGATCTAGATGCAAATATTGGTGTGAGAGCTAATTCGATCAAGGAAACACTGCATGTTGGTGAAGGGCATATTGAAGAAGGATCAGCCGAGTGGTTCTTGTGGGAGAACAACTCCATTTGGCTCACAAACTTCACACACCATCAGGCTTCCAAGCAGCTCTCAAGGAAACTCAGTTTTCACACTCTATGCTTAGTGCCCTTTGATTATCTAGGACTGAAATGAAGCTTGGTGAGCATCCCACACAAACGAATGCTCCACATGCGGGTTTCACATGCCACCAACTCCACATTCACAGGCAACTTCAGCGCCACAGCCGTTTTCAGATAGCCCTCAATGCAAAGGCTCTAGATGCAAATATTGGTGTGAGAGCTAATTCAATCAAGGAAACACTGCAAGTTGGTGAAGGGCATATTGAAGAAGGATCAGCCGAGTGGTTCTTGTGGGAGAACAACTCCATTTGGCTCACTAACTTCACACACCATCAGGCTTCCAAGCAGCTCTCAAGGAAACTCAGTTTTCACACTCTATGCTTAGTGCCCTTTCAGTGCAATATCTAGGAATGAACCTGGTAGAGCATCCCACACAACGAATGCTACATATGCGGGTTTCACATCCCACCAACTCCACATTCACAGGCAACTTCAGCGATACAGCCGTTTTCAGATAGCCCTCAATGCAAAGGCTCTAGACGCAAATATTGGTGTGAGAGCTAATTCAATCAAGGAAATATTCCATGTTGGTGAAGGGCATATTGAAGAAGGATCAGCCGAGTGGTTCTTGTGGGAGAACAACTCCATTTGGCTCACTAACTTTACACACCATCAGGCTTCCAAGCAGCTCTCAAGGAAACTCAGTTTTCACACTCTATGCTTAGTGCCCTTTGAGTGCCTAGGACTGAAATGAAGCTTGGTGAGCATCCCACACAAACGAATGCTCCACATGCGGGTTTCACATGCCACCAACTCCACATTCACAGGCAACTTCAGCGCCACAGCCATTTTCAGATAGCCCTCAATGCAAAGGCTCTAGACGCAAACATTGTTGTGAGAGCTAATTCAATCAAGGAAACATTGCATGTTGGTGAAGGGCATATTGAAGAAGGATCAGCCGAGTGGTTCTTGTGGGAGAACAACTCCATTTGGCTCACTAACGTCACACACCATCAGGCTTCCAAGCAGCTCTCAAGGAAACTCAGTTTTCACACTCTATGCTTAGTGCCCTTTGAGTGCAATATCTAGGAATTAACGTGGTAGAGCATCCCACACAAACGAATGCTCCACATGCGGGTTTCACATGCCACCAACTCCACATTCACAGGCAACTTCAGCGCCACAGCCGTTTTCAGATAGCCCTCAATGCAAAGGCTCTAGACGCAAATATTGGTGTGAGAGCTAATTCAATCAGGAAACACAGCATGTTGGTGAAGGGCATATTGAAGAAGGATCAGCCGAGTGGTTCTTGTGGGAGAACAACTCCATTTGGCTCACTAACTTCACACACCATCAGGCTTCCAAGCAGCTCTCAAGGAAACTCAGTTTTCACACTCTATGCTTAGTGCCCTTTGAGTGCATTATCTAGCAATGAACCTGGTAGAGCATCCCACACAAACGAATGCTACATATGCGGGTTTCACATGACCCCAACTCCACATTCTCAGGCAACTTCAGCGCCACAGCCGTTTTCAGATAGCCCCCAATGCAAAGGCTCTAGACACAAATATTGGTGTGAGAGCTAATTCAATCAAGGAAACATTCCATGTTGGTGAAGGGCATATTGAAGAAGGATCGGCCGAGTGGTTCTTGTGGGAGAACAACTCCATTTGGCTCACTAACTTCACACACCATCAGGCTTCCAAGCAGCTCTCAAGGAAACTCAGTTTTCACACTCTATGCTTAGTGCCCTTTGAGTGCAATATCTAGGAATGAACCTGGTAGAGCATCCCACACAAACGAATGCTACATATGCGGGTTTCACATGCCACCAACTCCACATTCACAGGCAACTTCAGCGCCACAGCCGTTTTCAGATAGCCCTCAATGCAAAGGCTCTAGACGCAAATATTGGTGTGAGAGCTAATTCAATCAAGGAAACACTGCATGTTGGTGAAGGGCATATTGAAGAAGGATCAGCCGAGTGGTTCTTGTGGGAGAACAACTCCATTTGGCTCACTAACTTCACACACCATCAGGCTTCCAAGCAGCTCTCAAGGAAACTCAGTTTTCACACTCTATGCTTAGTGCCCTTTGAGTGCATTATCTAGCAATGAACCTGGTAGAGCATCCCACACAAACGAATGCTACATATGCGGGTTTCACATGACCCCAACTCCACATTCTCAGGCAACTTCAGCGCCACAGCCGTTTTCAGATAGCCCCCAATGCAAAGGCTCTAGACGCAAATATTGGAGTGAGAGCTAATTCAATCAAGGAAACATTCCATGTTGGTGAAGGGCATATTGAAGAAAGATCAGCCGAGTGGTTCTTGTGGGAGAACAACTCCATTTGGCTCACTAACTTCACACACCATCAGGTTTCCAAGCAGCTCTGAAGGAAACTCAGTTTTCACACTCTATGCTTAGTGCCCTTTGAGTGCCTAGGACTGAAATGAAGCTTGATGAGCATCCCACACAAACGAATGCTCCACATGCGGGTTTCACATGCCACCAACTCCACATTCACAGGCAACTTCAGCGCCACAGCCATTTTCAGATAGCCCTCAATGCAAAGGCTCTAGACGCAAATATTGGTGTGAGAGCTAATTCAATCAGGAAACACAGCATGTTGGTGAAGGGCATATTGAAGAAGGATCCGCCGAGTGGTTCTTGTGGGAGAACAACTCCATTTGGCTCACTAACTTCACTCACCATCAGGCTTCCAAGCAGCTCTCAAGGAAACTCAGTTATCACACTCTATGCTTAGTGCCCTTTGAGTGCATTATCTAGGAATGAACCTGGTAGAGCATCCCACACAAACGAATGCTCCACATGCGGGTTTCACATGCCACCAAATCCACATTCACAGGCAACTTCAGCGCCACAGCCGTTTTCAGATAGCCCTCAATGCAAAGGATCTAGATGCAAATATTGGTGTGAGAGCTAATTCAATCAAGGAAACACTGCATGTTGGTGAAGGGCATATTGAAGAAGGATCAGCCGAGTGGTTCTTGTGGGAGAACAACTCCATTTGGCTCACAAACTTCACACACCATCAGGCTTCCAAGCAGCTCTCAAGGAAACTCAGTTTTCACACTCTATGCTTAGTGGCCTTTGAGTACCTAGGACTGAAATGAAGCTTGGTGAGCATCCCACACAAACGAATGCTCCACATGCGGGTTTCACATGCCACCAACTCCACATTCACAGGCAACTTCAGCGCCACAGCCGTTTTCAGATAGCCCTCAATGCAAAGGCTCTAGATGCAAATATTGGTGTGAGAGCTAATTCAATCAAGGAAACACTGCATGTTGGTGAAGGGCATATTGAAGAAGGATCAGCCGAGTGGTTCTTGTGGGAGAACAACTCCATTTGGCTCACTAACTTCACACACCATCAGGCTTCCAAGCAGCTCTCAAGGAAACTCAGTTTTCACACTCTATGCTTAGTGCCCTTTGAGTGCAATATCTAGGAATGAACCTCTAGAGCATCCCACACAACGAATGCTACATATGCGGGTTTCACATCCCACCAACTCCACATTCACAGGCAACTTCAGCGATACAGCCGTTTTCAGATAGCCCTCAATGCAAAGGCTCTAGACGCAAATATTGGTGTGAGAGCTAATTCAATCAAGGAAACACTGCATGTTGGTGAAGGGCATATTGAAGAAGGATCAGCAGAGTGGTTCTTGTGGGAGAACAACTCCATTTGGCTCACTAACTTTACACACCATCAGGCTTCCAAGCAGCTCTCAAGGAAACTCAGTTTTCACACTCTATGCTTAGTGCCCTTTGAGTGCCTAGGACTGAAATGAAGCTTGGTGAGCATCCCACACAAACGAATGCTCCACATGCGGGTTTCACATGCCACCAACTCCACATTCACAGGCAACTTCAGCGCCACAGCCATTTTCAGATAGCCCTCAATGCAAAGGCTCTAGACGCAAACATTGGTGTGAGAGCTAATTCAATCAAGGAAACATTCCATGTTGGTGAAGGGCATATTGAAGAAGGATCAGCCGAGTGGTTCTTGTGGGAGAACAACTCCATTTGGCTCACAAACTTCACACACCATCAGGCTTCCAAGCAGCTCTCAAGGAAACTCAGTTTTCACACTCTATGCTTAGTGCCCTTTGAGTGCAATATCTAGGAATTAACGTGGTAGAGCATCCCACACAAACGAATGCTCCACATGCGGGTTTCACATGCCACCAACTCCACATTCTCAGGCAACTTCAGCGCCACAGCCGTTTTCAGATAGCCCTCAATGCAAAGGCTCTAGACGCAAATATTGGTGTGAGAGCTAATTCAATCAAGGAAACACAGCATGTTGGTGAAGGGCATATTGAAGAAGGATCAGCCGAGTGGTTCTTGTGGGAGAACAACTCCATTGGCTCACTAACTTCCCACACCATCAGGGTTCCAAGCAGCTCTCAAGGAAACTCAGTTTTCACATTCTATGCTTAGTGCCCTTTGAGTGCCAGGGACTGAAATGAAGCTTGGTGAGCATCTCACACAAACGAATGCTCCACATGCGGGTTTCACATGCCACCAACTCCACATTCTCACGCAACTTCAGCGCCACAGCCGTTTTCAGATAGCCCTCAATGCAAAGGCTCTAGACGCAAATATTGGTGTGAGAGCTAATTCAATCAGGAAACACAGCATGTTGGTGAAGGGCATATTGAAGAAGGATCAGCCGAGTGGTTCTTGTGGGAGAACAACTCCATTTGGCTCACTAACTTCACACACCATCAGGCTTCCAAGCAGCTCTCAAGGAAACTCAGTTTTCACACTCTATGCTTAGTGCCCTTTGAGTGCATTATCTAGGAAAGAACCTGGTAGAGCATCCCACACAAACGAATGCTCCACATGCGGGTTTCACATGCCACCAACTCCACATTCACAGGCAACTTCAGCGCCACAGCCGTTTTCAGATAGCCCTCAATGCAAAGGATCTAGACGCAAATATTGGTGTGAGAGCTAATTCAATCAAGGAAACACTGCATGTTGGTGAAGGGCATATTGAAGAAGGATCAGCCGAGTGGTTCTTGTGGGAGAACAACTCCATTTGGCTCACTAACTTCACACACCATCAGGCTTCCAACCAGCTCTCAAGGAAACTCAGTTTTCACACTCTATGCTTAGTGCCCTTTGAGTACCTAGGACTGAAATGAAGCTTGATGAGCATCCCACACAAACGAATGCTCCACATGCGGGTTTCACATGCCATCCACTCCACATTCACAGGCAACTTCAGCGCCACAGCCGTTTTCAGATAGCCCTCAATGCAAAGGCTCTAGACGCAAATATTGGTGTGAGAGCTAATTCAATCAAGGAAACACTGCATGTTGGTGAAGGGCATATTGAAGAAGGATCAGCCGAGTGGTTCTTGTGGGAGAACAACTCCATTTGGCTCACTAACTTCACACACCATCAGGCTTCCAAGCAGCTCTCAAGGAAACTCAGTTTTCACACTCTATGCTTAGTGCCCTTTGAGTGCATTATCTAGCAATGAACCTGGTAGAGCATCCCACACAAACGAATGCTACATATGCGGGTTTCACATGACACCAACTCCACATTCTCAGGCAACTTCAGCGCCACAGCCGTTTTCAGATAGCCCCCAATGCAAAGGCTCTAGACGCAAATATTGGTGTGAGAGCTAATTCAATCAGGAAACACAGCATGTTGGTGAAGGGCATATTGAAGAAGTATCAGCCGAGTGGTTCTTGTGGGAAAACAACTCCATTTGGCTCACTAACTTCACACACCATCAGGCTTCCAAGCAGCTCTCAAGGAAACTCAGTTTTCACACTCTATGCTTAGTGCCCTTTGAGTGCATTATCTAGGAAAGAACCTGGTAGAGCATCCCACACAAACGAATGCTCCACATGCGGGTTTCACATGCCACCAACTCCACATTCACAGGCAACTTCAGCGCCACAGCCGTTTTCAGATAGCCCTCAATGCAAAGGATCTAGATGCAAATATTGGTGTGAGAGCTAATTCAATCAAGGAAACACTGCATGTTGGTGAAGGGCATATTGAAGAAGGATCAGCCGAGTGGTTCTTGTGGGAGAACAACTCCATTTGGCTCACTAACTTCACACACCATCAGGCTTCCAAGCAGCTCTCAAGGAAACTCAGTTTTCACACTCTATGCTTAGTGCCCTTTGAGTGCCTAGGACTGAAATGAAGCTTGGTGAGCATCCCACACAACGAATGCTCCACATGCGGGTTTCACATGCCACCAACTCAACATTCACAGGCAACTTCAGCGCCACAGCCGTTTTCAGATAGCCCTCAATGCAAAGGCTCTAGACGCAAACATTGTTGTGAGAGCTAATTCAATCAAGGAAACACTGCATGTTGGTGAAGGGCATATTGAAGAAGGATCAGCCGAGTGGTTCTTGTGGGAGAACAACTCCATTTGGCTCACTAACTTCACACACCATCAGGCTTCCAAGCAGCTCTCAAGGAAACTCAATTTTCACACTCTATGCTTAGTGCCGTTTGAGTGCCTAGGGCTGAAATGAAGCTTTATGAGCATCCCACGAAAACGAATGCTCCACATGCGGGTTTCACATGCCACCAACTCCACATTCACAGGCAACTTCAGCGCCACAGCCGTTTTCACATAGCCCTCAATGCAAAGGCTCTAGACACAAATATTGGTGTGAGAGCTAATTCAATCAAGGAAACACTGCATGTTGGTGAAGGGCATATTGAAGAAGGATCAGCCAAGTGGTTCTTGTGGGAGAACAACTCCATTTGGCTCACAAACTTCACTCACCATCAGGCTTCCAAGCAGCTCTCAAGGAAACTCAGTTTTCACACTCTATGCATAGTGCCATTTGAGTGCATTCTCTAGGAATTAACGTGGTAGAGCATCCCACACAAACGAATGCTCGACATGCGAGTTTCACATGACACCAACTCCACATTCTCAGGCAACTTCAGCGCCACAGCCGTTTTCAGATAGCCCCCAATGCAATGGCTCTAGACGCAAACATTGGTGTGAGAGCTAAATCAATCAAGGAACCACTGCATGTTGGTGAAGGGCATATTGAAGAAGGATCAGCCGAGTGGTTCTTGTGGGAGAACAACTCCATTTGGCTCACTAACTTCACACACCATCAGGCTTCCAAGCAGCTCTCAAGGAAACTCAGTTTTCACACTCTATGCTTAGTGCTTTTTGAGTGCCTAGGACTGAAATGAAGCTTGGTGAGCATCCCACACAAACGAATGCTCCACATGCGGGTTTCACATGCCACCAACTCCACATTCACAGGCAACTTCAGCGCCACAGCCGTTTTCAGATAGCCCTCAATGCAAAGGCTCTAGACACAAATATTGGTGTGAGAGCTAATTCAATCAAGGAAACACTGCATGTTGGTGAAGGGCATATTGAAGAAGAATCAGCCAAGTGGTTCTTGTGGGAGACCAACTCCATTTGGCTCACAAACTTCACTCACCATCAGGCTTCCAAGCAGCTCTCAAGGAAACTCAGTTTTCACACTCTATGCATAGTGCCAATTGAGGGCCTAGGACGGAAATGAATCTTGGTGAGTATCTCACACAAACGAATGCTACACATGCGGGTTTCACATGCCACCAACTCCACATTCACAGGCAACTTCAGCGCCACAGCCGTTTTCAGATAGCCCTCAATGCAAAGGCTCTAGACACAAATATTGGTGTGAGAGCTAATTCAATCAAGGAAACACTGCATGTTGGTGAAGAGCATATTGAAGAAGGATCAGCCTAGTGGTTCTTGTGGGAGAACAACTCCATTTGGCTCACTAATGTCACACACCATCAGGCTTCCAAGCAGCTCTCAAGGAAACTCAGTTTTCACACTCTATGCTTAGTGCCCTTTGAGTGCCTAGGACTGAAATGAAGCTTGGTGAGCATCCCACACAAACGAATGCTCCACATGCAGGTTTCACATGCCACCAACTCCACATTCTCAGGCAACTTCAGCGCCACAGCCGTTTTCAGATAGCCCTCAATGCAAAGGCTCTAGACGCAAATATTGGTGTGAGAGCTAATTCAATCAAGGAAACACTGCATGTTGGTGAAGGGCATATTGAAGAAGGATCAGCCGAGTGGTTCTTGTGGGAGAACAACTCCATTTGGCTCACTAACTTCACACACCATCAGGCTTCCAAGCAGCTCTCAAGGAAACTCAGTTATCACACTCTATGCTTAGTGCCCTTTGAGTGCATTATCTAGGAATGAACCTGGTAGAGCATCCCACACAAACGAATGCTCCACATGCGGGTTTCACATGCCACCAACTCCACATTTACAGGCAACTTCAGCGCCACAGCCGTTTTCAGATAGCCCTCAATGCAAAGGATCTAGATGCAAATATTGGTGTGAGAGCTAATTCAATCAAGGAAACACTGCATGTTGGTGAAGGGCATATTGAAGAAGGATCAGCCGAGTGGTTCTTGTGGGAGAACAACTCCATTTGGCTCACAAACTTCACACACCATTAGGCTTCCAAGCAGCTCTCAAGGAAACTCAGTTTTCACACTCTATGCTTAGTGCCCTTTGAGTACCTAGGACTGAAATGAAGCTTGGTGAGCATCCCACACAAACGAATGCTCCACATGCGGGTTTCACATGCCACCAACTCCACATTCACAGGCAACTTCAGCGCCACAGCCATTTTCAGATAGCCCTCAATGCAAAGGCTCTAGACGCAAACATTGGTGTGAGAGCTAATTCAATCAAGGAAACACTGCATGTTGGTGAAGGGCATATTGAAGAAGGATCAGCCGAGTGGTTCTTGTGGGAGAACAACTCCATTTGGCTCACTAACTTCACACACCATCAGGCTTCCAAGCAGCTCTCAAGGAAACTCAATTTTAACACTCTATGCTTAGTGCCCTTTGAGTGCCTAGGACTGAAATGAAGCTTGGTGAGCATCCCACACAAACGAATGCTACACATGCGGGTTTCACATGCCACCAGCTCCACATTCACAGGCAACTTCAGCGCCACAGCCGTTTTCAGATAGCCGTCAATGCAAAGGCTCTAGACACAAATATTGGTGTGAGAGCTAATTCAATCAAGGAAACATACCATGTTGGTGAAGGGCATATTAAAGAAGGATCAGCCGAGTGGTTCTTTCCGGAGAACAACTCCATTTGGCTCACTAACGTCACACACCATCAGGCTTCCAAGCAGCTCTCAAGGAAACTCAGTTTTCACACTCTATGCTTAGTGCCCTTTGAGTGCAATATCTAGGAATTAACGTGGTAGAGCATCCCACACAAACGAATGCTCCACATGCGGGTTTCACATGCCACCAACTCCACATTCTCAGGCAACTTCAGCGCCACAGCCGTTTTCAGATAGCCCTCAATGCAAAGGCTCTAGACGCAAATATTGGTGTGAGAGCTAATTCAATCAGGAAACACAGCATGTTGGTGAAGGTCATATTGAAGAAGGATCAGCCGAGTGGTTCTTGTGGGAGAACAACTCCATTTGGCTCACTAACTTCCCACACCATCAGGCTTCCAAGCAGCTCTCAAGGAAACTCAGTTTTCACACTCTATGCTTAGTGCCCTTTGAGTACCTGGGACTGAAATGAAGCTTGGTGAGCATCCCACACAAACGAATGCTCCACATGCGGGTTTCACATGACACCAACTCCACATTCACAGGCAACTTCAGCACCACAGCCGTTTTCAGATAGCCCTCAATGCAAAGGCTCTAGAAGCAAATATTGGTGTGAGAGCTAATTCAATCAAGGAAACACTGCATGTTGGTTAAGTGCATATTGAAGAAGTATCAGCCGAGTGGTTCTTGTGGGAGAACAACTCCATTTGGCTCACTAACTTCACACACCATCAGGCTTCCAAGCAGCTCTCAAGGAAACTCAGTTTTCACACTCGATGCTTAGTGCCCTTTGAGTGCATTATCTAGCAATGAACCTGGTAGAGCATCCCACACAAACGAATGCTACATATGCGGGTTTCACATGACCCCAACTCCACATTCTCAGGCAACTTCAGCGCCACAGCCGTTTTCAGATAGACCCCAATGCAAAGGCTCTAGACGCAAATATTGGTGTGAGAGCTAATTCAATCAAGGAAACATTCCATGTTGGTGAAGGGCATATTGAAGAAGGATCAGCCGAGTGGTTCTTGTGGGAGAACAACTCCATTTGGCTCACTAACTTCACACACCATCAGGCTTCCAAGCAGCTCTCAAGGAAACTCAGTTATCGCACTCTATGCTTAGTGCCCTTTGAGTGCATTATCTAGGAATGAACCTGGTAGAGCATCCCACACAAACGAATGCTCCACATGCGGGTTTCACATGCCACCAACTCCACATTCTCAGGCAACTTCAGCGCCACAGCCGTTTTCAGATCGCCCTCAATGCAAAGGATCTAGATGCAAATATTGGTGTGAGAGCTAATTCAATCAAGGAAACACTGCATGTTGGTGAAGGGCATATTGAAGAAGGATCAGCCGAGTGGTTCTTGTGGGAGAACAACTCCATTTGGCTCACTAACTTCACACACCATCAGGCTTCCAAGCAGCTCTGAAGGAAACTCAGTTTTCACACTCTATGCTTAGTGCCCTTTGAGTGCCTAGGACTGAAATGAAGCTTGGTGAGCATCCCACACAAACGAATGCTCCACATGCGGGTTTCACATGCCACCAACTCCACATTCACAGGCAACTTCAGCGCCACAGCCGTTTTCAGATAGCCCTCAATGCAAAGGATCTAGACGCAAATATTGGTGTGAGAGCTAATTCAATCAAGGAAACACTGCATGTTGGTGAAGGGCATATTGAAGAAGGATCAGCCGAGTGGTTCTTGTGGGAGAACAACTCCTTTTGGCTCACTAACTTCACACACCATCAGGCTTCCAAGCAGCTCTCAAGGAAACTCAGTTTTCACACTCTATGCTTAGTGCCCTTTGAGTGCATTATCTAGGAATGAATCTGGTAGAGCATCCCACACAAGCGAATGCTCCACATGCGGGTTTCACATGCCACCAACTCCACATTCTCAGGCAACTTCAGCGCCACAGCCGTTTTCAGATAGCCCTCAATGCAAAGGCTCTAGACGCAAATATTGGTGTGAGAGCTAATTCAATCAAGGAAACACTGCATGTTGGTGAAGGGCATATTGAAGAAGGATCAGCCGAGTGGTTCTTGTGGGAGAACAACTCCATTTGGCTCACTAACTTTACACACCATCAGGCTTCCAAGCAGCTCTCAAGGAAACTCAGTTTTCACACTCTATGCTTAGTGCCATTTGAGTGCCTAGGACTGAAATGAAGCTTGGTGAGCATCCCACACAAACGAATGCTCCACATGCGGGTTTCACATGCCACCAACTCCACATTCACAGGCAACTTCAGCGCCACAGCCGTTTTCAGATAGCCCTCAATGCAAAGGCTCTAGACACAAATATTGGTGTGAGAGCTAATTCAATCAAGGAAACACTGCATGTTGGTGAAGGGCATATTGAAGAAGGATCAGCCGAGTGGTTCTTGTGGGAGAACAACTCCATTTGGCTCACTAACTTCACACACCATCAGGCTTCCAAGCAGCTCTCAAGGAAACTCAGTTTTCACACTCTATGCTTAGTGCCCTTTGAGTGCATTCTCTAGGAATTAACGTGGTAGAGCATCCCACACAACGAATGTTACATATGCGGGTTTCACATTACACCAACTCCACATTCACAGGCAACTTCAGCGCCACAGCCGTTTTCAGATAGCCCTCAATGCAAAGGCTCTAGACGCAAATATTTGTGTGAGAGCTAATTCAATCAAGGAAACATTCCATGTTGGTGAAGGGCATATTGAAGAAGGATCAGCCGAGTGGTTCTTGTGGGAGAACAACTCCATTTGGCTCACTAACTTCACACACCATCAGGCTTCCAAGCAGCTCTGAAGGAAACTCAGTTTTCACACTCTATGCTTAGTGCCCTTTGAGTGCCTAGGACTGAAATGAAGCTTGGTGAGCATCCCACACAAACGAATGCTCCACATGCGGGTTTCACATGCCACCAACTCCACATTCACAGGCAACTTCAGCGCCACAGCCATTTTCAGATAGCCCTCAATGCAAAGGCTCTAGACGCAAATATTGGTGTGAGAGCTAATTCAATCAGGAAACACAGCATGTTGGTGAAGGGCATATTGAAGAAGGATCAGCCGAGTGGTTCTTGTGGGAGAACAACTCCATTTGGCCTACTAACTTCACACACCATCAGGCTTCCAAGCAGCTCTCAAGGAAACTCAGTTATCACACTCTATGCTTAGTGCCCTTTGAGTGCATTATCTAGGAATTAACGTGGTAGAGCATCCCACACAAACGAATGCTCCACATGCGGATTTCACATGCCACCAACTCCACATTCTCAGGCAACTTCAGCGCCACAGCCGTTTTCAGATAGCCCTCAATGCAAAGGCTCTAGACACAAATATTGGTGTGAGAGCTAATTCAATCAGGAAACACAGCATTTTGGTGAAGGGCATATTGAAGAAGGATCAGCCGAGTGGTTCTTGTGGGAGAACAACTCCATTTGGCTCACTAACTTCACACACCATCAGGCTTCCAAGCAGCTCTCAAGGAAACTCAGTTATCACACTCTATGCTTAGTGCCCTTTGAGTGCATTATCTAGGAAAGAACCTGGTAGAGCATCCCACACAAACGAATGCTCCACATGCGGGTTTCACATGCCACCAACTCCACATTCACAGGCAACTTCAGCGCCACAGCCGTTTTCAGATAGCCCTCAATGCAAAGGCTCTAGACGCAAATATTGGTGTGAGAGCTAATTCAATCAAGGAAACACTGCATGTTGGTGAAGGGCATATTGAAGAAGGATCAGCCGAGTGGTTCTTGTGGGAGAACAACTCCATTTGGCTCACTAACTTCACACACCATCAGGCTTCCAACCAGCTCTCAAGGAAACTCAGTTTTCACACTCTATGCTTAGTGCCCTTTGAGTACCTAGGACTGAAATGAAGCTTGGTGAGCATCCCACACAAACGAATGCTCCACATGCGGGTTTCACATGCCATCCACTCCACATTCACAGGCAACTTCAGCGCCACAGCCGTTTTCAGATAGCCCTCAATGCAAAGGCTCTAGACGCAAATATTGGTGTGAGAGCTAATTCAATCAAGGAAACACTGCATGTTGGTGAAGGGCATATTGAAGAAGGATCAGCCGAGTGGTTCTTGTGGGAGAACAACTCCATTTGGCTCACTAACTTCACACACCATCAGGCTTCCAAGCAGCTCTCAAGGAAACTCAGTTTTCACACTCTATGCTTAGTGCCCTTTGAGTGCATTATCTAGCAATGAACCTGGTAGAGCATCCCACACAAACGAATGCTACATATGCGGGTTTCACATGACACCAACTCCACATTCTCAGGCAACTTCAGCGCCACAGCCGTTTTCAGATAGCCCCCAATGCAAAGGATCTAGACGCAAATATTGGTGTGAGAGCTAATTCAATCAAGGAAACATTCCATGTTGGTGAAGGGCATATTGAAGAAGGATCAGCCGAGTGGTTCTTGTGGGAGAACAACTCCATTTGGCTCACTAACTTCACACACCATCAGGCTTCCAAGCAGCTCTCAAGGAAACTCAGTTTTCACACTCTATGCTTAGTGCCCTTTCAGTGCAATATCTAGGAATGAACCTGGTAGAGCATCCCACACAAACGAATGCTCCACATGCGGGTTTCACATGCCACCAACTCCACATTCTCAGGCAACTTCAGCGCCACAGCCGTTTTCAGATCGCCCTCAATGCAAAGGATCTAGATGCAAATATTGGTGTGAGAGCTAATTCAATCAAGGAAACACTGCATGTTGGTGAAGGGCATATTGAAGAAGGATCAGCCGAGTGGTTCTTGTGGGAGAACAACTCCATTTGGCTCACTAACTTCACACACCATCAGGCTTCCAAGCAGCTCTCAAGGAAACTCAGTTTTCACACTCTATGCTTAGTGCCCTTTGAGTGCCTAGGACTGAAATGAAGCTTGGTGAGCATCCCACACAAACGAATGCTCCACATGCGGGTTTCACATGCCACCAACTCCACATTCACAGGCAACTTCAGCGCCACAGCCGTTTTCAGATAGCCCTCAATGCAAAGGATCTAGACGCAAATATTGGTGTGAGAGCTAATTCAATCAAGGAAACACTGCATGTTGGTGAAGGGCATATTGAAGAAGGATCAGCCGAGTGGTTCTTGTGGGAGAACAACTCCATTTGGCTCACTAACTTCACACACCATCAGGCTTCCAAGCAGCTCTCAAGGAAACTCAGTTTTCACACTCTATGCTTAGTGCCATTTGAGTGCCTAGGACTGAAATGAAGCTTGGTGAGCATCCCACACAAACGAATGCTCCACATGCGGGTTTCACATGCCACCAACTCCACATTCACAGGCAACTTCAGCGCCACAGCCGTTTTCAGATAGCCCTCAATGCAAAGGCTCTAGACACAAATATTGGTGTGAGAGCTAATTCAATCAAGGAAACACTGCATGTTGGTGAAGGGCATATTGAAGAAGGATCAGCCGAGTGGTTCTTGTGGGAGAACAACTCCATTTGGCTCACTAACTTTACACACCATCAGGCTTCCAAGCAGCTCTCAAGGAAACTCAGTTTTCACACTCTATGCTTAGTGCCCTTTGAGTGCATTCTCTAGGAATTAACGTGGTAGAGCATCCCACACAACGAATGTTACATATGCGGGTTTCACATTACACCAACTCCACATTCACAGGCAACTTCAGCGCCACAGCCGTTTTCAGATAGCCCTCAATGCAAAGGCTCTAGACGCAAATATTTGTGTGAGAGCTAATTCAATCAAGGAAACATTCCATGTTGGTGAAGGGCATATTGAAGAAGGATCAGCCGAGTGGTTCTTGTGGGAGAACAACTCCATTTGGCTCACTAACTTCACACACCATCAGGCTTCCAAGCAGCTCTCAAGGTAACTCAGTTTTCACACTCTATGCTTAGTGCCCTTTGAGTGCCTAGGACTGAAATGAAGCTTGGTGAGCATCCCACACAAACGAATGCTCCACATGCGGGTTTCACATGCCACCAACTCCACATTCACAGGCAACTTCAGCGCCACAGCCATTTTCAGATAGCCCTCAATGCAAAGGCTCTAGACGCAAATATTGGTGTGAGAGCTAATTCAATCAGGAAACACAGCATGTTGGTGAAGGGCATATTGAAGAATGATCAGCCGAGTGGTTCTTGTGGGAGAACAACTCCATTTGGCCTACTAACTTCACACACCATCAGGCTTCCAAGCAGCTCTCAAGGAAACTCAGTTATCACACTCTATGCTTAGTGCCCTTTGAGTGCATTATCTAGGAATTAACGTGGTAGAGCATCCCACACAAACGAATGCTCCACATGCGGATTTCACATGCCACCAACTCCACATTCACAGGCAACTTCAGCGCCACAGCCGTTTTCAGATAGCCCTCAATGCAAAGGCTCTAGACACAAATATTGGTGTGAGAGCTAATTCAATCAGGAAACACAGCATTTTGGTGAAGGGCATATTGAAGAAGGATCAGCCGAGTGGTTCTTGTGGGAGAACAACTCCATTTGGCTCACTAACTTCACACACCATCAGGCTTCCAAGCAGCTCTCAAGGAAACTCAGTTATCACACTCTATGCTTAGTGCCCTTTGAGTGCATTATCTAGGAAAGAACCTGGTAGAGCATCCCACACAAACGAATGCTCCACATGCGGGTTTCACATGCCACCAACTCCACATTCTCACGCAACTTCAGCGCCACAGCCGTTTTCAGATAGCCCTCAATGCAAAGGCTCTAGACGCAAATATTGGTGTGAGAGCTAATTCAATCAAGGAAACACTGCATGTTGGTGAAGGGCATATTGAAGAAGGATCAGCCGAGTGGTTCTTGTGGGAGAACAACTCCATTTGGCTCACTAACTTCACACACCATCAGGCTTCCAACCAGCTCTCAAGGAAACTCAGTTTTCACACTCTATGCTTAGTGCCCTTTGAGTACCTAGGACTGAAATGAAGCTTGGTGAGCATCCCACACAAACGAATGCTCCACATGCGGGTTTCACATGCCATCCACTCCACATTCACAGGCAACTTCAGCGCCACAGCCGTTTTCAGATAGCCCTCAATGCAAAGGCTCTAGACGCAAATATTGGTGTGAGAGCTAATTCAATCAAGGAAACACTGCATGTTGGTGAAGGGCATATTGAAGAAGGATCAGCCGAGTGGTTCTTGTGGGAGAACAACTCCATTTGGCTCACTAACTTCACACACCATCAGGCTTCCAAGCAGCTCTCAAGGAAACTCAGTTTTCACACTCTATGCTTAGTGCCCTTTGAGTGCATTATCTAGCAATGAACCTGGTAGAGCATCCCACACAAACGAATGCTACATATGCGGGTTTCACATGACACCAACTTCACATTCTCAGGCAACTTCAGCGCCACAGCCGTTTTCAGATAGCCCCCAATGCAAAGGCTCTAGACGCAAATATTGGTGTGAGAGCTAATTCAATCAAGGAAACATTCCATGTTGGTGAAGGGCATATTGAAGAAGGATCAGCCGAGTGGTTCTTGTGGGAGAACAACTCCATTTGGCTCACTAACTTCACACACCATCAGGCTTCCAAGCAGCTCTCAAGGAAACTCAGTTTTCACACTCTATGCTTAGTGCCCTTTCAGTGCAATATCTAGGAATGAACCTGGTCGAGCATCCCACACAACGAATGCTACATATGCGGGTTTCACATCCCACCAACTCCACATTCACAGGCAACTTCAGCGCCACAGCCGTTTTCAGATAGCCCTCAATGCAAAGGCTCTAGACGCAAATATTGGTGTGAGAGCTAATTCAATCAAGGAAACACTGCATGTTGGTGAAGGGCATATTGAAGAAGGATCAGCCGAGTGGTTCTTGTGGGAGAACAACTCCATTTGGCTCACTAACTTCACACACCATCAGGCTTCCAAGCAGCTCTCAAGGAAACTCAGTTTTCACACTCTATGCTTAGTGCCCTTTGAGTGCAATATCTAGGAATTAACGTGGTAGAGCATCCCACACAAACGAATGCTACATATGCGGGTTTCACATGACACCAACTCCACATTCTCAGGCAACTTCAGCGCCACAGCCGTTTTCAGATAGCCCCCAATGCAAAGGCTCTAGACGCAAATATTGGTGTGAGAGCTAATTCAATCAAGGAAACATTCCATGTTGGTGAAGGGCATATTGAAGAAGGATCAGCCGAGTGGTTCTTGTGGGAGAACAACTCCATTTGGCTCACTAACTTCACACACCATCAGGCTTCCAAGCAGCTCTCAAGGAAACTCAGTTTTCACACTCTATGCTTAGTGCCGTTTGAGTGCCTAGGACTGAAATGAAGCTTGGTGAGCATCCCACACAACGAATGCTACATATGCGGGTTTCACATCCCACCAACTCCACATTCACAGGCAACTTCAGCGCCACAGCCGTTTTCAGATAGCCCTCAATGCAAAGGCTCTAGACGCAAACATTGTTGTGAGAGCTAATTCAATCAAGGAAACATTCCATGTTGGTGAAGGGCATATTGAAGAAGGATCAGCCGAGTGGTTCTTGTGGGAGAACAACTCCATTTGACTCACTAACGTCACACACCATCAGGCTTCCAAGCAGCTCTCAAGGAAACTCAGTTTTCACACTCTATGCTTAGTGCCGTTTGAGTGCCTAGGGCTGAAATGAAGCTTGGTGAGCATCCCACGAAAACGAATGCTCCACATCCGGGTTTCACATGCCACCAACTCCACATTCACAGGCAACTTCAGCGCCACAGCCGTTTTTACATAGCCCTCAATGCAAAGGCTCTAGACACAAATATTGGTGTGAGAGCTAATTCAATCAAGGAAACACTGCATGTTGGTGAAGGGCATATTGAAGAAGGATCAGCCAAGTGGTTCTTGTGGGAGAACAACTCCATTTGGCTCACAAACTTCACTCACCATCAGGCTTCCAAGCAGCTCTCAAGGAAACTCAGTTTTCACACTCTATGCATAGTGCCATTTGAGTGCATTCTCTAGGAATTAACGTGGTAGAGCATCCCACACAAACGAATGCTCCACATGCGAGTTTCACATGACACCAACTCCACATTCTCAGGCAACTTCAGCGCCACAGCCGTTTTCAGATAGCCCCCAATGCAATGGCTCTAGACGCAAACATTGGTGTGAGAGCTAAATCAATCAAGGAAACACTGCATGTTGGTGAAGGGCATATTGAAGAAGGATCAGCCGAGTGGTTCTTGTGGGAGAACAACTCCATTTGGCTCACTAACTTCACACACCATCAGGCTTCCAAGCAGCTCTCAAGGAAACTCAGTTTTCACACTCTATGCTTAGTGCTTTTTGAGTGCCTAGGACTGAAATGAAGCTTGGTGAGCATCCCACACAAACGAATGCTCCACATGCGGGTTTCACATGCCACCAACTCCACATTCACAGGCAACTTCAGCGCCACAGCCGTTTTCAGATAGCCCTCAATGCAAAGGCTCTAGACACAAATATTGGTGTGAGAGCTAATTCAATCAAGGAAACACTGCATGTTGGTGAAGGGCATATTGAAGAAGAATCAGCCAAGTGGTTCTTGTGGGAGAACAACTCCATTTGGCTCACAAACTTCACTCACCATCAGGCTTCCAAGCAGCTCTCAAGGAAACTCAGTTTTCACACTCTATGCATAGTGCCAATTGAGGGCCTAGGACTGAAATGAATCTTGGTGAGTATCTCACACAAACGAATGCTCCACATGCGGGTTTCACATGCCACCAACTCCACATTCACAGGCAACTTCAGCGCCACAGCCGTTTTCAGATAGCCCTCAATGCAAAGGCTCTAGACACAAATATTGGTGTGAGAGCTAATTCAATCAAGGAAACACTGCATGTTGGTGAAGGGCATATTGAAGAAGGATCAGCCGAGTGGTTCTTGTGGGAGAACAACTCCATTTGGCTCACTAATGTCACACACCATCAGGCTTCCAAGCAGCTCTCAAGGAAACTCAGTTTTCACACTCTATGCTTAGTGCCCTTTGAGTGCCTAGGACTGAAATGAAGCTTGGTGAGCATCCCACACAAACGAATGCTCCACATGCGGGTTTCACATGCCACCAACTCCACATTCACAGGCAACTTCAGCGCCACAGCCGTTTTCAGATAGCCCTCAATGCAAAGGCTCTAGACGCAAATATTGGTGTGAGAGCTAATTCAATCAAGGAAACACTGCATGTTGGTGAAGGGCATATTGAAGAAGGATCAGCCGAGTGGTTCTTGTGGGAGAACAACTCCATTTGGTTCGCTAACTTCACACACTATCAGGCTTCCAAGCAGCTCTCAAGGAAACTCAGTTTTCACACTCTATGCTTAGTGCCCTTTGAGTGCATTCTCTAGGAATTAACGTGGTAGAGCATCCCATACAAACGAATGCTCCACATGCGGGTTTCACATGCCACCAACTCCACATTCTCAGGCAACTTCAGCGCCACAGCCATTTTCAGATAGCCCTCAATGCAAAGGCTCTAGACGCAAACATTTTTGTGAGAGCTAATTCAATCAAGGAAACATTCCATGTTGGTGAAGGGCATATTGAAGAAGGATCAGCCGAGTGGTTCTTGTGGGAGAACAACTCCATTTGGCTCACTAACTTCACACACCATCAGGCTTCCAAGCAGCTCTCAAGGAAACTCAGTTTTCACACTCTATGCTTAGTGCCCTTTCAGTGCAATATCTAGGAATGAACCTGGTAGAGCATCACACACAACGAATGCTACATATGCGGGTTTCACATGCCACCAACTCCACATTCACAGGCAACTTCAGCGCCACAGCCGTTTTCAGATAGCCCTCAATGCAAAGACTCTAGACGCAAATATTGGTGTGAGAGCTAATTCAATCAAGGAAACACTGCATGTTGGTGAAGGGCATATTGAAGAAGGATCAGCCGAGTGGTTCTTGTGGGAGAACAACTCCATTTGGCTCACTAACTTCACACACCATCAGGCTTCCAAGCAGCTCTCAAGGAAACTCAGTTTTCACACTCTATGCTTAGTGCCCTTTGAGTGCATTATCTAGCAATGAACCTGGTAGAGCATCACACACAACGAATGCTACATATGCGGGTTTCACATGCCACCAACTCCACATTCACAGGCAACTTCAGCGCCACAGCCATTTTCAGATAGCCCTCAATGCAAAGGCTCTAGACGCAAACATTGTTGTGAGAGCTAATTCAATCAAGGAAACATTCCATGTTGGTGAAGGGCATATTGAAGAAGGATCAGCCGAGTGGATCTTGTGGGAGAACAACTCCATTTGGCTCACTAACTTCACACACCATCAGGCTTCCAAGCAGCTCTCAAGGAAACTCAATTTTCACACTCTATGCTTAGTGCCGTTTGAGTGCCTAGGACTGAAATGAATCTTGGTGAGCATCCCACACAAACGAATGCTCCACATGCGGGTTTCACATGCCACCAACTCCACATTCACAGGCAATACAGCGCCACAGCCGTTTTCAGATAGCCGTCAATGCAAAGGCTCTAGACACAAATATTGGTGTGAGAGCTAATTCAATCAAGGAAACACTGCATGTTGGTGAAGGGCATATTGAAGAAGGATCAGCCGAGTGGTTCTTGTGGGAGAACAACTCCATTTGGCTCACTAACGTCACACACCATCAGGCTTCCAAGCAGCTCTCAAGGAAACTCAGTTTTCACACTCTATGCTTAGTGCCCTTTGAGTGCAATATCTAGGAATTAACGTGGTAGAGCATCCCACACAAACGAATGCTCCACATGCGGGTTTCACATGCCACCAACTCCACATTCTCAGGCAACTTCAGCGCCACAGCCGTTTTCACATAGCCCTCAATGCAAAGGCTCTAGACGCAAATATTGGTGTGAGAGCTAATTCAATCAGGAAACACAGCATGTTGGTGAAGGGCATATTGAAGAAGGATCAGCCGAGTGGTTCTTGTGGGAGAACAACTCCATTTGGCTCACTAACTTCACACACCATCAGGCTTCCAAGCAGCTCTCAAGGAAACTCAGTTTTCACACTCTATGCTTAGTGCCCTTTGAGTGCATTATCTAGGAAAGAACCTGGTAGAGCATCCCACACAAACGAATGCTCCACATGCGGGTTTCACATGCCACCAACTCCACATTCACAGGCAACTTCAGCGCCACAGCCGTTTTCAGATAGCCCTCAATTCAAAGGATCTAGATGCAAATATTGGTGTGATAGCTAATTCAATCAAGGAAACACTGCATGTTGGTGAAGGGCATATTGAAGAAGGATCAGCCGAGTGGTTCTTGTGGGAGAACAACTCCATTTGGCTCACTAACTTCACACACCATCAGGCTTCCAAGCAGCTCTCAAGGAAACTCAGTTTTCACACTCTATGCTTAGTGCCCTTTGAGTGCAATATCTAGGAATGAACCTGGTAGAGCATCCCACACAACGAATGCTAAATATGCGGGTTTCACATGCCACCAACTCCACATTCACAGGCAACTTCAGTGCCACAGCCGTTTTCAGATAGCCCTCAATGCAAAGGCTCTAGACGCAAATATTGGTGTGAGAGCTAATTCAATCAAGGAAACACTGCATGTTGGTGAAGGGCATATTGAAGAAGGATCAGCCGAGTGGTTCTTGTGGGAGAACAACTCCATTTGGCTCACTAACTTCACACACCATCAGGCTTCCAAGCAGCTCTCAAGGAAACTCAGTTTTCACACTCTATGCTTAGTGCCCTTTGAGTGCATTATCTAGCAATGAACCTGGTAGAGCATCCCACACAAACGAATGCTACATATGCGGGTTTCACATGACACCAACTCCACATTCTCAGGCAACTTCAGCGCCACAGCCGTTTTCAGATAGCCCTCAATGCAAAGGCTCTAGACGCAAATATTGGTGTGAGAGCTAATTCAATCAGGAAACACAGCATGTTGGTGAAGGGCATATTGAAGAAGGATCAGCCGAGTGGTTCTTGTGGGAGAACAACTCCATTTGGCTCACTAACTTCACACACCATCAGGCTTCCAAGCAGCTCTCAAGGAAACTCAGTTATCACACTCTATGCTTAGTGCCCTTTGAGTGCATTATCTAGGAAAGAACCTGGTAGAGCATCCCACACAAACGAATGCTCCACATGCGGGTTTCACATGCCACCAACTCCACATTCACAGGCAACTTCAGCGCCACAGCCGTTTTCAGATAGCCCTCAATGCAAAGGATCTAGATGCAAATATTGGTGTGAGAGCTAATTCAATCAAGGAAACACTGCATGTTGGTGAAGGGCATATTGAAGAAGGATCAGCCGAGTGGTTCTTGTGGGAGAACAACTCCATTTGGCTCACTAACTTCACACACCATCAGGCTTCCAAGCAGCTCTCAAGGAAACTCAGTTTTCACACTCTATGCTTAGTGCCCTTTCAGTGCAATATCTAGGAATGAACCTGGTAGAGCATCCCACACAACGAATGCTAAATATGCGGGTTTCACATGCCACCAACTCCACATTCACAGGCAACTTCAGCGCCACAGCCGTTTTCAGATAGCCCTCAATGCAAAGGCTCTAGACGCAAATATTGGTGTGAGAGCTAATTCAATCAAGGAAACACTGCATGTTGGTGAAGGGCATATTGAAGAAGGATCAGCCGAGTGGTTCTTGTGGGAGAACAACTCCATTTGGCTCACTAACTTCACACACCATCAGGCTTCCAAGCAGCTCTCAAGGAAACTCAGTTTTCACACTCTATGCTTAGTGCCCTTTGAGTGCATTATCTAGCAATGAACCTGGTAAAGCATCCCACACAAACGAATGCTACATATGCGGGTTTCACATGCCACCAACTCCACATTCTCAGGCAACTTCAGCGCCACAGCCGTTTTCAGATAGCCCCCAATGCAAAGGCTCTAGACGCAAATATTGGTGTGAGAGCTAATTCAATCAAGGAAACATTCCATGTTGGTGAAGGGCATATTGAAGAAGGATCAGCCGAGTGGTTCTTGTGGGAGAACAACTCCATTTGGCTCACTAACTTCACACACCATCAGGATTCCAAGCAGCTCTCAAGGAAACTCAGTTTTCACACTCTATGCTTAGTGCCCTTTGAGTGCCTAGGACTGAAATGAAGCTTGGTGAGCATCCCACACAAACGAATGCTCCACATGCGGGTTTCACATGCCACCAACTCCACATTCACAGGCAACTTCAGCGCCACAGCCATTTTCAGATAGCCCTCAATGCAAAGGCTCTAGACGCAAACATTGTTGTGAGAGCTAATTCAATCAAGGAAACATTCCATGTTGGTGAAAGGCATATTGAAGAAGGATCAGCCGAGTGGTTCTTGTGGGAGAACAACTCCATTTGGCTCACTAACTTCACACACCATCAGGCTTCCAAGCAGCTCTCAAGGAAACTCAATTTTCACATTCTATGCTTAGTGCCGTTTGAGTGCCTAGGACTGAAATGAAGCTTGGTGAGCATCCCACACAAACGAATGCTCCACATGCGGGTTTCACATGACACCAACTCCACATTCTCACGCAACTTCAGCGCCACAGCCGTTTTCAGATAGCCCTCAATGCAAAGGCTCTAGACGCAAATATGGTGTGAGAGCTAATTCAATCAGGAAACACAGCATGTTGGTGAAGGGCATATTGAAGAAGGATCAGCCAAGTGGTTCTTGTGGGAGAACAACTCCATTTGGCTCACTAACTTCACTCACCATCAGGCTTCCAAGCAGCTCTCAAGGAAACTCAGTTATCACACTCTATGCTTAGTGCCCTCTGAGTGCATTATCTAGGAAAGAACCTGGTAGAGCATCCCGCACAAACGAATGCTCCACATGCGGGTTTCACACGCCATGCACTCCACATTCACAGGCAACTTCAGCGCCACAGCCGTTTTCAGATAGCCCTCAATGCAAAGGCTCTAGACGCAAATATTGGTGTGAGAGCTAATTCAATCAAGGAAACACTGCATGTTGGTGAAGGGCATATTGAAGAAGGATCAGCCAAGTGGTTCTTGTGGGAGAACAACTCCATTTGGCTCACTAACTTCACACACAATCAGGCTTCCAAGCAGCTCTCAAGGAAACTCAGTTTTCACACTCTATGCTTAGTGCCCTTTCAGTGCAATATCTAGGAATGAACCTTGTAGAGCATCCCACACAAACGAATCCTACATAAGCGGGTTTCACATGCCACCAACTCCACATTCACAGGCAACTTCAGCGCCACAGCCGTTTTCAGATAGCCCTCAATGCAAAGGCTCTAGACGCAAATATTGGTGTGAGAGCTAATTCAATCAAGGAAACACTGCATGTTGGTGAAGGGCATATTGAAGAAGGGTCAGCCAAGTGGTTCTTGTGGGAGAACAACTCCATTTGGCTCACAAACTTCACTCACCATCAGGCTTCCAAGCAGCTCTCAAGGAGACTCAGTTTTCACACTCTATGCTTAGTGCCCTTTGAGTGCCTAGGACTGAAATGAATCTTGGTGAGTATCTCACACAAACGAATCCTCCACATGCGGGTTTCACATGCCACCAACTCCACATTCACAGGCAACTTCAGCGCCACAGCCGTTTTCACATAGCCCTCAATGCAAAGGCTCCAGACACAAATATTGGTGTGAGAGCTAATTCAATCAAGGAAACACTGCATGTTGGTGAAGGGCATATTGAAGAAGGATCAGCCGAGTGGTTCTTGTGGGAGAACAACTCCATTTGGCTCACTAACTTCACACACCATCAGGCTTCCAAGCAGCTCTCAAGGAAACTCAGTTTTCACACTCTATGCTTAGTGCCCTTTGAGTGCCTAGGACTGAAATGAAGCTTGGTGAGCATCCCACACAAACGAATGCTCCACATGCGGATTTCACATGCCACCAACTCCACATTCACAGGCAACTTCAGCGCCACAGCCGTTTTCAGATAGCCGTCAATGCAAAGGCTCTAGACGCAAATATTGGTGTGAGAGCTAATTCAATCAAGGAAACAGTGCATGTTGGTGAAGGGCATATTGAAGAAGGATCAGCCGAGTGGTTCTTGTGGGAGAACAACTCCATTTGGCTCTCTAACTTCACACACTATCAGGCTTCCAAGCAGCTCTCAAGGAAACTCAGTTTTCACACTCTATGCTTAGTGCCCTTTGAGTGCATTCTCTAGGAATTAAGCTGGTAGAGCATCCCACACAAACGAATGCTCCACATGCGGGTTTCACATGACACCAACTCCACATTCTCAGGCAACTTCAGCGCCACAGCCATTTTCAGATAGCCCTCAATGCAAAGGCTCTAGACACAAATATTGGTGTGAGAGCTAATTCAATCAAGGAAACACTGCATGTTGGTGAAGGGCATATTGAAGAAGGATCAGCCGAGTGGTTCTTGTGGGAGAACAACTCCATTTGGCTCACTAACTTCACACACCATCAGGCTTCCAAGCAGCTCTCAAGGAAACTCAGTTTTCACACTCTATGCTTAGTGCCCTTTGAGTGCATTTTCTAGCAATGAACCTGGTAGAGCATCCCACACAAATGAATGCTCCACATGCGAGTTTCACATGCCACCAACCCCACATTCACAATCAACTTCAGCGCCACAGCCGTTTTCATATAGCCCTCAATGCAAAGGCTCTAGACACAAATATTGGAGTGAGAA